>NW_027556180.1:155667883-155805991 GCF_003287225.1 Phascolarctos cinereus
TCTGAGATGGCTCCTTCCTTAAAGAAGCGAAGAGCCTTTGTGTAAAGGGGAAATTATGGCCAGGATGTAAATTTCTTAATTTTGTCTTTTAGGTACAAATATTTTGAATAAGCGTTTGTCCTTTTGAATTGCTAATATTACATTTCCTTCTTTTCCTCTTTTGCTTTCTGAAATTTCACTCTTTCAAAGTCAAAGTACAAGGGAGAGAGAGAGAGATATAGAGAAAATGTGTGTGTGTGTGTGTGTGTGTGTGTGTGTGTGTGTGTGTGTGTGTGTCTGTGTGTGAAAGAGAGAAAGGCAGAGGGAGAGAGAAAGGCAGAGAAAAAGCAAGACAGAGACAGAGAGATAAAGATATAGCTTCAGATACATAGGGACTGTGAAAACAGAGAGAAAGAGAGAGAGAAATACCCACGCTGCAGAGACAGGAAGAGAACATTGCACTAAATATTACAAAGTGATCTTGAAATGTTTGATCTAGGATATTAGCAATGGAAAAAAGCAAACTATGCTTTGGGAAAAGATGACAAAATGGCTTTGGATTTTTGATCTGGGAAATTCTCTGTGGAAAATGAGAGCTATGCAATGGCAAGAGAAAACAAACGCTTTTAAGCTGACCACCTCTTAGTTCATCATTACCCTCTCTTTCTTGGTACTGAACTTTAAGAGTGGATGTGCCAAATGGTTTCAAATGAGAGACAAGGTCTAGGGTCCTCAAGGGATGGGGAAAGAAAGGAGTGTTTAGAAATAGACATATTGCTTACCTTCAGGTGGTTCGCCTGGGTCTCCTGGGGTAGAAAAAAGAAAAAGATGAGTG
Organism: Phascolarctos cinereus; assembly: GCF_003287225.1. Lineage (NCBI taxonomy): Eukaryota > Metazoa > Chordata > Mammalia > Diprotodontia > Phascolarctidae > Phascolarctos > Phascolarctos cinereus. Next base: position 155,668,698 of record NW_027556180.1, read on the forward strand.
ATGTTTAGGGCAAGAGTCCTTCTGAATCTCAAGACGTTTCAGAGGTGGATAAAGTAATATGTGAGCAAAGGACCCAGTGGAATTACTTGAAGAATACAAGTATTCACTTGGTCAGAGGTGCATATTCACTCAGAAAATCATCCCATACATTTCAAAGCTTTCATAAGTGTAAGTAGAAGATATAAGGAAATGAAGGAGCTAAATATAAAATGGGTGGAAAAATTAGATATTATTATGTTCAGCCTGATCTCAGCACATCTGTAAACAATAGAAACACCTTTCCAAACTACCAATTTCTTCTTCTCTTCTCTCCTTGAAGAGATTGGTTTGAGTAGGCTTGTGCTAGGTCTCAGATGGCTCCTTCCTTAGAAGAAGCAAAGAGCCTTTGTGTAAAGGGGGAAATTATGGCCAGGATATAACACTTCTTAATTTGGTGTTTTAGGTACAAATATTTTGAATAAGTGTTTCTCCTTTAGAATTGCTAATATTATATTTCCTTCTTTTCCTCTTTTGCTTTCTGAAATTTCACTGTTTCAAAGGTGAAAGTACAAGGAGAGAGAGATACAGAGAAAATGTGTGTGTGTGTAGGTGTGTGTGTGTGTGTGTCTGTGTGTCTGTGTTTGTGTGAAAGAGAGAGACAGAGGGTGAGAGAAAGGCACAGAAAAAGTGAGACAGAGACAGAGAGATAAAGATATAGATTCAGAGAAAGACCAGACACAGAGGGACTGTGAAAACAGAGGGAAAGAGAGAGAGAAATACCCACACTGCAGAGACAGGAAGAGAACATTGAAGTAAATATTACAATGTGATCTTGAAATGTTTATGTAGGATGTTAGGCAATGGAAAAAAGCAAACTATGCTTTGGGAAAAGATGACAAAATAATTTTGGATTTTTGATCTGGGAAATTCTCTGGTGGAAAAATGAGAGCTATGCAATGGCAAGAGAAAACAAAGCCTTTTAAGCTGACCACCCTCTTAGTTCATTATTACACTCTCTTTCTTGGTACTGAACTTTAAGAGTGGATGTGCCAAATGGTTTCAAATGAGAGACAAGGTCTAGGGTCCTCAAGGAAAGGGGAAAGAAAGGAGTGTTTAGAGATAGACATATTACTTACCTTCAGGTGGTTCGCCTGGGTCTCCTGGGCCTAGAAAAAATAAAAAGAGATGAGGAATGTTTAGGGCAAGAGTCCTGTGAATCTCAAGAGATTTCAGTTGTGGATAAAGGTAATATGTGATCGAGGGATCCAGTGGAATTGTTTCAAGAATGCAAGTATTCACTTGGCCAGAAGTTCATATTCACTCACAAAATCATCCTATACACTTCAAAGCATTCATAAGTGTAAGTAGAAGATATAAGAGAAACGAAGGAGCTAAATATAAAATGGGTGGAAAAATTAGGTATTATTATGTTCAGCTTGATCTCAGCACATCTCTAAAGAACTGAAACATCTTGCCAAACTACCTATTTCTTCTTGTCTTCTGTCCCTGAAGATATTTGTGTGAGTAGGCTTGTGCTAGGTCTGAGATGGATCCTTCCTTAGAAGAAGCAAAGAGCCTTTGCATAAAGGGGGAAATTATGGATAGGATGTAACATTCCTTAATTTTGTGTTTTAGGTACAAATATTTTGAATAAGCATTTGTCCGTTTGAATTACTAATATTACATTTCCTTCTTTTCCTCTTTTGCTTTCTGAAATTTCACTCTTTCAAAGGTCAAAGTACAAGGGAGAGAGAGAGATACAAGAAAATGTGTGGGTGTGTGTGTGTGTGTGTGTGTGTGTGTGTGTGTGAGAAGAGAGAGCGAGACAGAGGGAGAGAGAAAGATAGAGAAAAGCGAGACAGAGAGAGAGATAAGATATAGATTCAGAGAAGACCAGACACAGAGGGACTGTGAAAACAGAGAAAGAGAGAGAGAAATACCACAGTGGAGACATGAAGAGAACATTGCATTAAATATTACAAAGTGATCTTGAAATCTTTGATCTAGGATATTAGCCAATGGAAAAAAGCAAACTATGCTATGGGAAAAGATGACAAAATAACTTTGGATTTTTGATCTGGGAAATTCTCTGGTGGAAAAATGAGAGCTATGCAATGGCAAGAGAAAACAAAGCCTTTTAAGCTGACCACCCTCTTAGTTCATTATTACCCTCTCTTTCTTGGTACTGAACTTTAAGAGTGGATGCGCCAAATGGTTTAAAATGAGAGACAAGGTCTAGGGTCTTCAAGGAACAGGGAAAGAAAGGAGTGTTTAGAGATAGACATATTACTTACCTTCAGGTGGTTCGCCTGGGTCTCCTGGGGTAGAAAAAATAAAAAGATGAGTAACGTTTAGGGCAAGAGTCCTTCTGAATCTCAAGAGGTTTCCATTGTGGATAAAGTCAATATGTGATTGAAGGACCCAGTGGAATTACTTGAAGAATGCAAGTATCCACTTGGCCAGAGGTTCATATTCACTCACAAAATCATCCTATACATTTCAAAGCATTCATAAGTGTAAGTAGAAGATATAAGAGAAACGAAGGAGCTAAATATAAAATGGGTGGAAAAATTAGATATTATGTTCAACCTGATCTCAGCACATCTCTAAAGAATAGAAATATCTTGCCAAACTACCTATTTCTTCTTGTCTTCTGTCCTTGAAGATATTGGTGTGAGTAGGCTTGAGGCTAGGTCTGAGATGGATCCTTCCTTAGAAGAAGCAAAGAGCCTTTGCATAAAGGGGGAAATTATGGATAGGATGTAACATTCCTTAATTTTGTGTTTTAGGTACAAATATTTTGAATAAGCATTTGTCCGTTTGAATTACTAATATTACATTTCCTTATTTTCCTCTTTTGATTTCTGAAATTTCACTCTTTCAAAGTGCAAAGTACAAGGGAGAGAGAGAGATACAAAGAAAATATGTGTGTGAATGGGTGTCTGTGTGTGTGTGTGTGCGTGTGTGTGTGAGACAGAGAGAGAGAGCGAGACAGAGGGAGAGAGAAAGATAGAGAAAACGCGAGACAGAGAGAGAGATAATGATATAGATTCAGAGAATGACCAGACACAGAGGGACTGTGAAAACAGAGAGAAAGAGAGAGAGAAATACCAACAGTGGGAGACATGAAGAGAACATTGCATTAAATATTACAAAGTGATCTTGAAATCTTTGATCTAGGATATTAGCCAATGGAAAAATGCAAACTATGCTAAGGGAAAAGATGACAAAATAACTTTGGATTTTTGATCTGGGAAATTCTCTGGTGGAAAAATGAGAGCTATGCAATGGCAAGAGAAAACAAAGCTTTTTAAGCTGACCACCCTCTTAGTTCATTATTACACTCTCTTTCTTGGTACTGAACTTTAAGAGTGGATGTGCCAAATGGTTTAAAATGAGAGACAAGGTCTAGGGTCCTCAAGGAACGGGGAAAGAAAGGAGTGGTTAGAGATAGACATATTACTTACCTTCAGGTGGTTCTTCTGGTTCTTCTGGGTCTAGAAAAAATAAAAGATGAGTAATGTTTAGGGCAAGAGTCCTGTGAATCTCAAGAGGTTTCAGTTGTGCATAAAGGTAATATGTGATCAAAGGCCTCAGTGGAATTTCTTGAAGAATGCAAGTATCCACTTGGCCAGAGGTTCATATTCAGTCACAAAATCATCCTATGTATTTCAAAGCTTTCATAACTGTAAGTAGAAGATATAAGAGAAATGAAGGACCTAAGTATATAATGGGTGGAAAAATTAGATATTATCGTGTTCAGCCTGATCTCAGCACATCTCTAAGGAATAAAAACATGTTGACAAACTGACTATTTCTTCATGTCTTTTGTCCTTGAAGATATTGGTGTGAGTAGGCTTGAGGCTAGGTCTGAGTTGGATCCTTCCTTAGAAGAATTCAAGACCCTTTGAGTAAAGGGGGAAATGATGGCCAGGATGTAAAATTTCTTAATTTTATGTTTTTGGTACAAATATTTTCAATACGCCTTTGTCCTTTTGAATTCCTAATCTTATATTTCCCTCTTTTCCTCTTTTGCTTTCTCAAATTTCACTCTTTCAAAGGTCAAAGTACAAGGGGGAGAGAGAGATAGAGAGAAAATGTGTGTGTGTGTGTGGGTGTGTGTCTGTCCATATGAGTGAAAGAGAGAAAGAGAGGGGGAGAGAGAGAGAGAGAGAGAGAGAGAGAGAGAGAGAGAGAGAGAGGGAGGGAGACAGAAAGAGAGGGAGAGAAACCAAGAAAAAGTGAGACAAAGACAGAGAGATAAAGATATAGATTCAGAGAAAGACCAGACACAGAGGGACTGAGAAAACTGAGAGGAAGAGTGAGAGAAATACAAACAGTGCAGAGACTTTAAAAGAACATTGCACCAAATATTACAAAGTGATCTTGAAATCTTTGACATAGGATATTAGCTAACAGAAAAAAGCAAACATGTGTTACGGCAAAAGATGATTAAACGGCTTTGGATTTTTCATCTGGGAAATTTTCAGTTGGGAAAATAAGACCTATGCAATGGCAAGAGAGAACAAGGCCTTTTAAACTGACCACCCTGTTATTTCATTATTACCACCTCTTTCCTGGTATTGAACTTTAAGATTGGAAATGCCAAATTGTTTAAAATGAGAAATAAGTTCTAGGGTCCTCAAGGAAAAAGGAAAGACGGACTCTTTACAGATAGACATTTTACTTACCTTCACTATCCCTAGTTTGTTGCCTTGGGGCTGCTGTGGGTAGAAAAAATAAAAAGAGATGAGTAATGTTTAGGGCATGAGTCCTATGAATCTCAAGAGGTTTCAGTTCTGGATAAGGGCAATATGCAATCGAGGGCCCCAGTGAAATTCTATCAAGAGTGCAATTATCCAGTTGGCCAGAAGTTCATATTCAGTGTCAAAATCATCCTATGCATTTCAGTGCTTTTGTAACTGTAAGTAGAGGAGATAAGAGAAATGAAGGAACTAAATATAAAATGTGTAGAAAAATTACATATTGTTATTTTACACCTGATCTCAGCACACCTCTGAAAGAATAGAAACATCTTGCCAATCCACCTATTTCTTCTTGTTTTCTTTCCCTGAAGTTAGTGGTGTGAGTAGTCTTGAGGCTAGGTCTAAAATGGATCCATCCTTAGAAGAAGTGAAGAGGCTTTGCATAAAGGGAGAAATTATGGCCAAGATGTAGCATTTCTTAATTTTGTGCTTTAGGTAGAAATATTTTGAATAGGCATTTGTCCTTTTGAGTTCCTAATATTACATTTCCTCTTTTCCTCTTCTGCTTTCTGAAATTTCACTATTTTGAAGGTCAAAGTAGAAGGGAGGGACAGAGATAGAGAGAAAAGGGGTGTGTGTGTGTGTGTGTGTGTGTGTGAGAGAGAGAGAGAGAGAGAGAGAGAGAGAGAGAGAGAGAGAGAGAGAGAGAGAGAAAGAGAGAGAGAGAGAGAGAGAGAGAGAGAGGAGAGAGAGAAAGAGAGACAGAAAAAAAGAGAGACAGCCACGGAGAGATAAAGATACAGATTCAGAGAAAGACCAGACACAGAGGGACTGTGAAAAACAGAGAAGGAGAGAGAGAGAAGGAGAGACAGAAAAAGAGAGAAAGAGACATAGAAATAGAGACAAACCATTAGGGCCAAGACAGAGAGCATTTAATTGAAGATGACAAAGTGGTCTTGTGAGTTGTGATCTGCATTCCCTGGTGAAAAAAGACTATGTGCTAAGGCATTTTAACTGGATTACCCTCTGTTTCTGGGTACTTATCTTTAAGACCATAGAGGACTATGTGGTGTATAATGAGAGACAAGGTCCAGGGGCCTCAAGAAAACAGGAAAAAAGACTTTAAGAATAAACATGTTACATTCAGGTTTCTCAGATTGTTGGCTTGAGGCTTCTGTGGGTAGAATAAAGAAAAGGAAAGAGTGATATTTAGGGCAAGAGTTCTATGAATTTCAAGAGCTTTCAGTTGTGTTTAAGGGCAACCTACATTCAAGTGTACAAATGGCATTCTATCAGGAATAGAAGCACCCTCGTCCAGAGGTTACATATCCAGTCATATAATTCAGAATTCATCCAATTGTTTTCAAAGCTGCCATAACATTAAATACAGGAGGTGTGAGAAATGAAGGAAATAGAGAGAAAAAGAATGGAACATTAAATGTTGTGTTCAGTTGGATCCTACAACATCTAGTGTCACCATGATATAAGATAGTTTATCAACTTTTAAATTCTAGGTAAATAGTGGAGATAACCATGGCAGTAGAATGAACTGAAAAAGATATATCTGGAGAACATAACTGAAGCAGTGTGACTCAAGTAGAAAAACATTATTCAATACAAATTATTGTGTTTTTGCTAAAATCTGTGCCCAAATTTTTGGCATCGAGCACCTCCTCAGGCCATTGGGCTATCTAAATTAATTTTTCAAAGTTAGTTGAAGTATGAGCATGAGCCCTTTTTACTTCCCTGACAGATCTTTCACCTACTAAGAAGAAGACCACAAAAGGCAAATAAGGGAACTAATCCAAATTATTTTTCCCAGTCCAGAGTCTGAAAAAGTGACAGTAATTTGGACTTACATTTACTACTTATCTAATATTAAGGAAAGCAACAAAGTAATTAATAGAAATCAACCCAAATGTACTCCCTTTATCCAGGGACAGACACTGATTGAAATATCTTGTCAATCTTTCTATTTCTTCTTGCCCTCACTCTCTGCAGTTAGGGCTGTGATTAATTTGTGGTTAAGCCTCAGATGAGTCCATTCTTAGAAGAAGTGAAGAGGCTTTGCATAAATATGAAATATGGCAAGGATGCAGCATTTGTTTATTTAGCCTTTCAGAGCTAAATCTTTTGAATAGGCAGGCATTTAACCTTTCTGGTTCTTGGTACTACATTTCTTTCAAAGGACAGACAGAGACAGACAGGGAAACAGAGAGAGATATGTAGACAGAGGACAAACAGAGACAGAGAGCATTTCATTGAAGACATCAAAGTGACCTTGAAATTTTTATCCAGGAAATCCCCTGCTGGAAAAATGAGATCATATGTTATGGCAAGAGAGAATAATTGATTTTAATTTGAGCACATTCTTAGTTCATCATTACTCTTTTTTTTTTTTGCCTGGGTACTGATCTTGAATAGCATAAATGTCAAATGGTTTAGAATGAAAGATAACAATAACAAGGGACTAAAGTGAAAAGGAAAGAAAGACTGTTTAGATAGATACGCTACTTACGTTCAGGTTCAGCAGGTTGCTGGCTTGGGGCTTCTGTGGGTAGAAAAAAAGAAAAGGAAAGAATGATTTTTAGGGCAAGAGTCCTCTGCATCTCAAGAGTTTTCAGTTGTGGATAAGGGCAATCTGTGATTAAGAGCCCCATTGGAACTCTATCAGGAATACAAGCATCCACCTGACCAGACATTACACATCCACTTATAAAACAAAGAATTCCTAACTTCCATTTTGAAACTTTCATAACATATTAAATACTGGAGCTTTGAAAAGTGAATCAAATAGAGACAAAATTGATGGAAAGTTAGACAGTAGTGTGATCAGTCAGATCTTACAATATCTATTGTGATAATAATATAAAATAGTCTATCACCTCTTGAATTCTATGTGCATAATGGAGATAACCATGGAGGTAGAATCAATTGAAAAAGAGGTACCTGGAGGACATAATGCAAGCATTATGACTGAACTAGGAAAACACAATTTTGTTAATGATTTGTGACCTATTTCTTTGATATGCCCTATGCAGTAAACCTTTGGTATATCTAAATGAAACCTTCAAAGTTAATAGAAATGCGAGTTCAACCTCTTTTGTTTCCATCACAGGTTTTTTATCTACTAATAAGAACCCAAAAGGCAAATAATGGAAACTAATGCAAGCTATTTTTCTGAGGCCTGGGTCAGAAAAAGGGATGGTAATTTGTCCTTACAAGACCTCCCTAATAGTCTAACATAAAGGAAAACAATAACAAAGGCATCACTTCAATTCACTAACAATGTGTGACTTTACATTGGAGCAAAATCTGAGCTGAGATTTTCCTGGCTCTGAGGCTGGTCCTCTATTCGGTATGCCATGTTACCTCTCACTGGGGATTTTTGTGGCTGTTGAGTCATCTCAGTCATGTCCATCTTTCTGTGACAAAATGAAATTGTCCCTCAAATAACTTATATTCCATTGGAGGAAACCCAATATGAAGCAAAGAAAGAGCACATACAATTACATAGAGAGAGAGAGAGAGAGAGAGAGAGAGAGAGAGACAGAGACAGAGACAGAGACAGAGACAGAGACAGAGAGAGACAGATACAGAGACAGAGACAGAGACAGAGACAGAGACAGAGACAGAGACAGAGAGAAAGAACTAACAATTGAGAGATCTGGGTAGACCTTATGCGGCTACTGAGCTCTCCTTGAGGGAAGCTAGAAATTTTATAAAGATAGCCAACAACTAAGCATATGTCAGGCATGAGGACAAAAGCAGGAGAAGAAATGTCATGAGCAGGCAATAGTTAGTCTTCCAATTTCACTGAATGAAGAATGTGAAAAGGAATGATATGAAATAAGTCTAAAAAGACTGCTACAGTGAAGACATTTGAATAGAGTGTCTAACCAATGTCCAAAATAGAGGGAAAAGTGAACAATTCAATCATCTGGGCACATAAATATTCAAAGGTTTGTTGTCTCAGTAATTAGGTATCTGAAGGAGTGATGGAATTGTCTGTTTTTCATTTCAATATTTTGGTACACAGAAGCAAAGGTGTTCATAGTAGAACAGCAGTTACTTAAAGAAGATGTTGAGTTTAGGCTCATGTCCAGTGCTAGAGAAAGGTAATTGAAGTATGCAGAGGATGGAAAACAATGGATAGAGCACTAGATTTGGAGTCAGGAAAACTTGAGTTTAAACTGCCTTGGACACTTAACTAGTTATTTCCAACAAAAATAATAACTAATAATTGCCAGCGTTTACATAGTGCTTTAAAGTTTGCAAAGTGCTACAATATGCTATCTCATTTGATCCTTGCAATAACCTTAGAAAGCAGGTGCTATTATTATCTCCATTTTACCAAGTCAAGAAGAACCTCCAAACCAAAAGACACAATGACTCCAGTGTAATGAATAGGGAAACAGAGACTGAGTGACTTGCTCAGGGTCACACTACTAGCATGTATCTGATGCAGGATTTGAACTCAGGTTTTCCTACCTCCAAGTCTAGGACTCTTACCCACTACACTGCCTAGGCAAGTCAGTTAAGCCCTCTCAGTTACCTTAGCCTCAGTCTTCTTATAATCGCACCTACCTCCCAAGGTTGTTGTGAAGATCACATGTATGTAAAGGACTTTGCAAATCTTAAAGTACCATATAAATGCTAGTTTTTATTTGTAGAAGTAGTAATACTACCTCCCCCAGTTATCTAACTCTAGGAAAACTAAAGTAACTGAATCATTGAGGATGGCTTGCCCCAAGTCCTGTCATTTGACTTGAATGGTGAACCCCAAATCTCCTAATACTATCACAGTTTCCCAGTGTTCCCCCACTTACCCTTGGCTGTTCTTTGAGCTGAGCTCAGGGCCAACAGGGCCACTGAGAGAAGGAGCAGGAAAATCTTGGTGGTACCCATGATGTGGATATCACCTGTTGGACGAGCCCAGGGCAACCTTCCTCATAAAGACCTAGATGCACAATGTTCCCATTGAAGCTATACACTCAGTCCTTTGTCTGAGGAATTATTTTATGCCAATCAAGTCCCTTCCATCCCTGAGCTGACCTGGGTTGTGTTGAGTTTGAAGGCTGGCAGGAGCTTCTTGCAAAAAAAAAAAAGTCACGACTACATGTGACTTGCGTAAGGTCTTTGAAATCAAAGTTTCCTTGGCAGGAAACTCTGTATTGTATGGTATGTTATGATTGCAATTATGAATAATTTTCCATCTTGTGACTTCGATTCCAGAGAGAAACATGGGCTTCTTTTCATATTATGATATCCTGTGTTACACAAGCTATCTAAATATTATTTAGCTTATGCCCCTTCACTACCCTTCTTGCAATGCCAAGAATAAGTCAGTAAGTTCAATGTACAATGGAAGGATAAAATAACAGAAATTATATCACCATACACACAAATCGTGCAAGCAAGATATTCTCATATCCTCTTCTACTAGTAGCTGCATATCTAGCATTATCAGAACTTTTTGATCCCCTAAGACACAGTTTATGTGCGACCAGGCCATCATACCATGATTCTTCTTCACCAACATTCTAAATGATATTTCTAAAAGCACATCCACTAACTAAACTTTGTAGATTCATAATCCATTCTTCTTACAGTTAGTATGTCTGTTCAGCCTGTTTTTCAATATCCTACTTACCAGATCCCTATTATCCTGCTTTATTTCAGGTAAAGATCTTTCCCCTTGGCTATCTCTTTCTGCATTCCTATCCCCATTCCTATTCCACTCAGCCCGTGCATACCCAAGTCCAATTTGCCTTCATTCACCCTCGTAATACTATGTCCTTCAAATTACTATTCTATCATAAACACTTACCTAAATCAATGGTGTCAGACTCAGATAGAAATGGATCTTTGCAGGCCATATATTGACTTGGAAAACCATAAATTAATACTACCTAAATTATCAAAATGTTTTGTCAAACATTTCCCAGTTACATTCAAATCTGGCTCAGGCAATGCTTGGAAGGTTTGCAGTTTGACATCTCTGCCCTAAATTATCAATATATTTTTGTTTTCATTTCCATTCCTAACAGAAATGTAGTTATTCTCTAAGGATGAAATATGCCTAAAAACTCTGTTCAGTGCAGGTCCCCCTCTCACCACTTCCTCCTGAGTTTGGAATCGAGGCAGAGGTATTAACATGCATAGTCTGTTTCAGATCATTGCTCAGTTATCTTCACTCAAAAAAACCTTGCATATTTTGGGTTTCTATTCTCAAAAGTAATGAATAAGCTCCTTACTGACTTCTCAAAGCAATTATTAGGGGTTCCAAAAGATCGTATACATGTATGGATGTATATATATATATATATATATATGTACATATTGTATACACATATATTTATATATGTAAACTTGTAATAAACCAATAACATGTCACACGTGGTGTTTAAAAGTTATTGTTATGTGATACATATCAAACACTCAAATATTTTTGTACTAATAAAATCAATGCAGACAGAATCTGGGAAATACATTGCCCAATGGGAAAATCTTTATGTCAAATATCACTGCTAAACACTGGCACCTAAGATAGATGGATAAAAATTGACACAAATAAATGAGTCCATTCCCAACAGATAAGTGCTTTAAGAACATAGGTTTCAAAAGAAGGATTTTGAACTAAAAAAATTATGAAAACAAGTTCCAAATCACTAATAATAAGAGAAATATGCACAACTTGGAGCAACTCGAAGCTTTTACCTCATGCAATACAATTTATCAAAAATGTCCAAAAATAGAAAAAGTCAATTTTGGAGAAAATATGGGAAGACAGGAATACTAATACACTATTAGTATAGCTGTCGATTAGTCCTACTATTGTGGACAACAATTTAGAGTTATTAAAGAAGAATAGAAAGCTGTGTATATGTGTGTATGTGTGTGTGTGTGTGTGTGTGTGTGTAATATATATACGTATACATATACATACATAAATACATATATAATATAATATATATAGATGTACTTTGACCCCAAGACCTTATGAATTGGCAAATACCTCAATAAACTCAAACAGAAACAAAGACTGGAAAGAAACTGAGTGTCCATCGAATGGGGGAATGACTAACCAAGCTTAGGAATACAAATATAATAAAATATTTGTGTTCATTATGAATTGAGACATGAGAAATTCAGAGAAATGTGGGAGTATCTGCATGTACCAATGTCAATGAAATAAATACAGCTAAAAAAATACCCCCCGAAACCAAAATACATAATGACTACAATGTGATGAAAAAGAAACTTCACTAAAAGTAAGCTAAATCCTGGAAAAACCAACAGTGATCCCAGAAAGCAGATAATGAAAATACCCATCCTTCATCTTGGCAGAGAAAGAGGTGAGTATTAGAGCAGAAAATTGCATGCATTGTCAGAGGCAGTCTCTGTATTAGATATTTTTTTCCCTTCTATTTCTTTTTTACAAAGGAGGGTTTGATTCAGGGAGTTAGTTGAATTTGGGAAAGCACATAAAGAAAAAAAAGGGGGGCAGCTAGATGGCACAGTGGATAGAGCACCAGCCCTGGAGTCAGGAGGACCTGAGTTCAAATCTGGCATTAGACACATAATACTCACTAGCTGTGTGACTCTGGGCAAGTCACTTAACCCCAATTGCTTCATATAAAAAAGAAAAAAAAAAAAAGAAAGAAAGAAAAAGAAAGAAAGAAAAAAAAGAAAGAAAAAGAAAGAAAGAAAGAAAGAAAGAAAGAAAGAAAAAGGAATCAATTACATTTATTAAAAAAAACCCAAGAAAGTATAAAAGTAAAGTAAGTACTTCAACAATGGGCTACAGCACACAAGCACACAACCCATTTTATTTGGTGAAAGTATACCGCTCATGTAGCATTCACTGTAAAGTCAGTGGTCTTGCATCAAGGCTGATATTGTCTCTTGTGCTTCATCCTTAAGAGTTCCTGCAAAGCTGTCTTGTGCTGCAGCTTCCTTATTTCTGAAGATACCTTCACTTTAGGATTAGTCTGACTTCTAGACCAAACATCACACAAGGTAATGATCCCTGGCTAATGGAATCTACCTAAATTTTTATTATGGCGACTCTGGTAAGGCAGTTGACAAAACTTCTAGGGAAAATCCCTTGCCAATTAATCAGATTAAGAAGGAGGAAACGCCAAAGAGGAATTCCCTCACTGGCCAAATTAATTATCAGAAAATTATAAACTCTTTAGTGATAGAATGTGTGCATTGTGTTGAGTTCATAAAACTAGTTAGTTTACCTTACCAATGCAAAGAAATGCATGTTAAACAATAGTATATGAAGTCAATTCAGGAACTATGTGAATAGTTCTAAGAGTGTTGATTAATGGGCTAATGTCAAACTACTGGGAGAATTCTACTGAAATGCCCCAGGGTCTTGCCCTTAGCCTTGTTGTGTTCAATATCATTATTCCTGACTTAAAGGCATAAAAAATTTATCCAATTTTCCCCAAATAGTTAAGGTTTGGGATCCTGTTAGGCATTGCCCTTGATAAGCCATATTTGGAGAAAACACTGGCTTTTTTGTCCAATATAACATGTGACTCATATTCAGCTTGTAGTTTACCAAAAGCCCCAGAGCATTTTTACACATTGATCAACTAGGCACACCACTCCCATCATGCATTGCTGAAGTTGATATTTTGGATCCAAATTCAGGACTTTACATTTATCTTTATTAAATTAAGTATTATTACAAATATTTTGTGGAGAAGTGTTCCCAAGAGAAGAACCACTTTTGATAAGATTGATTTAACTTTACTTTAAATAAATAAAATTGGCTTTTCCCAGACAATAAACTGTGATTTGGGCTAGAGATTTCTAGCACTTTCTACCTATAATACTCATTTAGTATCCATAGCTACTAGATGTTCAATAAATATTTATTGAATGATGAAGAGACATGTTCTAGGACCCTGCCAAGAGGAACACTTTAGTTTTTTATGCCCATTCCTCTTGAGATTCTTAGAGCCTGGAGGCTATGAGGTCTGGGTGGATATGCAGGTAACAGCGGATTATTTTTTTAAAAAGAACACTAGGAAGAACAGGTGAAAAGAAAGAAAAAGGCAGTGGTTGTTTTGGCTGGGGCACTTTTCAAGCCACATTGCCACATTCTATCTTGCCAGGGTAGAGTAGATCCTAATTCTTCTTGTATACCTGCAACATGATGGAGCTTTGTTCTTGTTCTACTAACCAGACTGATCAGTAGAGCATGAGATGAGCCTCATATAAGGCCACTTCTGTGAGTGACTCTTCTATTCATGGTGTGGTAGGGTTGTGGGGAGAGATTATATACCATCCTGAAAGGTAAGGTCAAGGAGGTGGTTTGAGGATCCAAATAAGAGTGATGGGTTTGTCCTCTATGAGCTTGCGCTTGTGATGCTTCTCAAGATTGTCATGCTTTTCCTAATCCAATTCAACTGTTTTACTTTCAGTTACAATAAGAAGTCTAAATGATTTGTTAACAATAACTGATTTAAGAAGATAGAGTTTCTCATGGGATGGGGGCTGGGACAACATGTCGAATCTGGGTCCTGTGGACTTAGGAGTAATAGGTAAGAAAAATAGCCCATGAATTCCTAAAGAAGCTATTTTATTTCTGTGGGCTTTCCTTGTGATTAATTTTAACTTCTTGAAAGACAAATATTACACTTTTCTCCCTTCTCTTCTAGTCTGTATTTAATAGTTCAAAGTTTTTTTCTTGTTCCTCACTGAAAGCCTTCTTGAAAATAACAACTATTTTTTCACTGTACTATGGTGAATAAAGTGCCAATTTGGTCTGCATAACATCTCATATACTATTGTAACATTACTGATCACTGTTGCTTCGTATTTTGTACATTGTGTGCAGACTGAGACCAAATAGTAGCAGAAGTGTACAACCACTGTAATGCTGGCAGGTATTAGCACCTCCTGAATTAATACTGCCTAGGGAAAGCCTTCTTCAGATGGTCAAAAGCTCAGTGTGTCTAGGGCAGACAGACTGAATCATGTGGGTAGAGGGTACTGCATGATAATGACCTATTCGGGAAGCTGGGTATTTTATCAGAAAAAAGAACAGGTTGGATATGACAAGCTGCTGCAAATGCTATAACCAGGTTCTTTGAGGAGGGGTCATCTGTCAGAAGATAGGTGTAAATAGTTGTCACGAGGAAAATTAGTCTCACCTGGTTTAAAATCATCTCCTCACCTATGGGCTACTAAAGTAAAAGGAGAAGCCACCTGGGTCACGTGGATTCAAGTTCAGTCTCTTAGGGCAAGTATGCTGAGAAATAAAAGTTTAAACAATCTCTTCTTTAAGAAGAGCATGGTTTGAGAGGTTGAGGCAGCACTTTCATAACAGTACCTTAGAGTACTGGAGAAAAAGAGCTGTATATGATACAAGAGGGCTAATAGAAAGTCAAGTGTATTTGGTCATCTGTTGAGACAAGAATTAGGCATTCATTGATTGATAAGATGAATTCCCTTGAACCAGTAGCAGGAAATGTATATATGACTGAAACTGGAGACTGACCCAGACCTTGGAGAACCTAAGTCATATCCCACTAACATCCTTTCTTAGGTTCCTTTTTTTTTTTTTTGGTGAGGCAATTGGGGTTAAGTGACTTGCCCAGGGTCACACAGCTAGTAGGCCAGATTTGAACTTAGGTCCTCTTGACCCCAGGGCCTCAGCTCTATCCACTGCACCACCTAGCTGCCTCCTCTTAGGTTCTTCCAATGTGGACTCATAGAAACTCTGTGGCAGTTAGAGATCTGAAGAAGTAGAGTAGCTTACTATGATGGACAATGAATTCCAAAGGATCATTTTATTCTAGTCATTTTGTGAAAGATACCTGCATAAAATACCTCTACTGCCTCTATGCATACGTCAGACCTCTATATGTTGAGGAAGGACATGTTTTGGGGATGCTATAAAAGTGATGGGTGTGTATTACCTCTTGCTTGATGTTTCCCACTATTGCCATGCTTTTGTTAATCCAATTAACCTATTCTGCTTCAGATTATGATAAGTGATTTGTTAGCAATAGCCAGATCTGAGAGGAAGATCTGTTTTGTGGGATGGGGACTAAGTCAAGGTAGAGTATATTGAACCTAGGTAACAGGTAGACCAACACAAACCCCTACCGAGCCTTTTATAGATGAATGAATGAAGTTCCAGAGACACTTGGGCAAAAAGATCAAGACAAGGTGCTAGTACATAAGTAATTTAACCTATGACTTTGGGCACAACACTTAATTTCTGAGCCCTGTTTTTTCATCTGAAAATAAGAGACTTGGACAAAGTAACTTCTAAGTTACCTTTTAGATCGAAATCCTTTTGCAATTACAGTTTTTAAAGTGAGGTCCCCCAGCTCTAAAATTCTTGATTTTTGATATTTTATAATGTCACATTTAACTAATCATATAACATCCCCTCGCTTATACAAATTTTCTAAATGTCAAATGACTTAGACTCTATCCATCAAAATTTTTCTAATAACAAGGATTAAGAAATGGAATCGATCCACAATTAAAGATTAAAATAACACAAGTTATATCACAAGACAAAACAAAAAGCCAATGAGACAAAGAGGAAGCTGTGTTCAGAGTCAGGAAGGGACAACCTTTGAGGACAAGGACTGTTTTGGTCTTTCTTATTGTCCTTGGAACTTAGTACATGGTACGTGTAAGTCCTTGATAAATGCTTAATCAGTCGGTTGGTTTCTAACATCAAAATCTGAAGTCATCTTTAGTGGGTACTTCTGATTTCCTACAAAGTGAATTCTGTAACACTTGAGGTAATACCTTTGCTGGGCTCAGGACTCTCCATCTCCACTTTAGAAACTAATTCCTATTGCCCAGATCTCTTACAAGCTAAATTCTTTCTTTATGTGCAGTTTCAAGAGACCCCCAGCAGAACTCAGAAAATAAGCCTCAAAATGACATTTAGGGTGTGACAATAGATGCTGAGGCTTTTTTAAGGGCAAAGTTTAAAGAGGACAGGAGTTTGGAAAATAACAGTGTCTGATATAAGCAACTTGATGCTATCTCCTTCTGGACAACCCTTTCCATTCAGTTTTGAAATGAAAATACAAAGAAGCAATTGAGATAATTGAAATACTCTGAAGTTGACCTTTGGTTACCCCATTCTTCAAAGGTAGAGATCACGAAGATTTTGGGAGAGAGAGGGACAGGTGGAAAGAAACAAACAAAAAAAATAGAAAGCTCTGCGATCCAGAGAGTCAGAAAGGATACTCAAATGAAGTGGAAGATGATCCAGATGTTGACCCTTAGTATGGAGTGTTGTGTGTGAGGAACAGCAAATAGGCCAATGTGTCTGGATCAAAGAATGTGCAGAGGACAGTAATGTGTTAAAAGACGAGAAAGACAGGAAGGGAACAAGCTATGAAAGAGCATTAAATGACAAATAAAGGATTTTGTATTGTATCCTGGAGGTAGTAGGGGAACGTTGGAGTTTTTTGAATAGAAGAGTGAACATGATCAGATCTGTGCTTTAGAAAAATGACTTTGGCAGCCAGGTAGAGGCTGGACTAGAACGAGGACAGCCTTGTGACAGGAAGGCCAATTAGGAGACAACTTCTGTCATCCAAGCAAAAAGTCATGAGGACCTGAACTGGGGTGGTAGCTCTGTGAGTGGAGAGAAGGGGAACTGTGCAAATTCACTGCTAGGATTCATTTTCTTCTTTGTACTTGTATCTCCAGTGCCTAGTAGAGTACCTGGCATATAGTAGGTGCCAAGTAAATGCTTGTTGATTGATTGGTTATAGAGAAATAAATCACAAGATTTAGCAACTGATTAGATAAATAGAATAAATGAAAGAGAAGAATAGAGGCTTACACTGAAGTGGTGAATGTAGGTGACTGGAAAAGTGATGGTACTCTCAGCAGAAGTTGGCCTCAATAGAAGAAATTGAAGTGAATTGCTTTCAGAATCAAGATAGATGAGAAAAAATGGTCGCAATTATAGGTAAGAAAATCTCTCTTACGGTATAGAAAGCAACTCTAACCTCAAAGATAAAATTAAACCCTGGATCTGAATGCAAAATTTTAGGAGCTTTGCAATGTAAATTTAACAGGTGATGCCTCATGCCTTTCTAGCTCTTCGTAATGGAGAAGGAAATGATATACCCTGTGTTTTCCCCTCTCAGTTCCAGCCTGGAAGGTGGACCCCAATTGAACAATTGTTCAATTGAAACAATTGTTTTCCATTAATTAGTGGAACAGGACCCCTGATTCAAAAGTGACTCTTTTATTGGAAAAGGGGGAAAACGTACTGACCTTCAACTCTCACAGAATTAAAATGAAATAAGGAAATAAGACATCACTTCTACTTTTGGTGAGGAAGCAGTAAAGAGAAGGCAAGAAAGAATATTACTAGGAACATGTGACTTTACTGAAGTATAAGTGATATGTGGAGCTTAAAGATACAGGCCTTGCAATGACAGAGGCTTGACAAGCAGATTCTAAAAAGTATGGAATTGAGGGAGAAATTTACAGTGACCTTTACCAAACATACTTTGTGTTTCTGCTGTGACAAGTGACACATGACTCCTGGTATAGGTGTGACTTACACATTTCTGAACTTAAAAACAAGAAGAATATTGACTGAAACTTTGATAAGCTCCAAAAAAGGCATTAGAAAAATTTACCTCTTCAAATGAGCAAAGGAAGTAATGATTGTAAATGATTGTGGATCATTATATAGAGCCAAAGGTGATACTATATGAATGCTAGCCATTATTATTACTGGCCTCTACCAGAAAAGAACAACTAGAATAAAGGACAGAATAAAAATGATTAGTGATGAATTAAAACTTAAGATTAGTGAAGAGATAGAAAGAGGGGATTTAGCTTCCCTCAATAAGCTTATGTCCCCCAAATACACTTCATCCAAGGGTCTCCCTTCTAGAGAAGATGAAAGGGTAGGGGGAATGTAGCCAAACTCTACAAGCGATCATAGGGAGAGAAACCTTGTCTGAAAGGCTAAAAGGATTTCAAAGAGAAAATGAAAAAGATAAAAGAATAAAAAGAAAATAAATAAAATAAATAAAAAAGATAAAAAGAATATGAAGAAATAGAAGGAAATTCTAACCTGTGGCAGGAGGTTGGGGGTAGAAGATTATGCAAATAGAGCATGAAGGGAAGAAGGACCACTGAATTCTTGGAGCTATATAATTAGTGTAAGGATTTTCCTATAAAGCATAAAGCTAGACTCTGAGAATTAAATAACTCTTTGTGGACCAAATAAAGATGATGCTTCTTATTATCGGGTACTCAAGGAGAGGGGTCATCCAATAACTGTCAGAGGAAGATTAAATGAATAATAATGATTTGTGACTTCCTCCTGTGTGAAATCGAAATGTCTGTTTGTTGATCTGAAATTAGTGTTATCTTCCCTGGGCATGTATCCAGAACATGATGGAGAGTCTTTTCAGAGTTGGCAATTCTGACAACCCTTACCCCTGTCTCGTAGTTGATGTAAGGACAAATGATCCTGGAATTTGGAACCTTGTTCAGAATTATGAATTTCTAAGCAAAAAAAAATTGGACTTTTAAGGAATATATGACTTTTTATCACTACTGCTGATTTCAGATAAAGGTTTCAGAAGATAAAAAATAGATTTGGGAAATGAACAATTGTTCTAAAAAATGATGTCTAAGAATAAAATTTTATTTGTGGGTCTAAAATATAGGAAGCGTAGACTCTTATCCAGGGATGAAGTACTCCTAGCAAATGCCTATAGAACTATATTTATGTATGGGAGAAAAAGACTTTATGGCAGAGGCTAGTAAACTTATTAAAAGTTGAAGGCAATTTTCTTTTCTTTTTTATTTTTAAGTTAAGGAATTTATTATTGTGGGTCCATGCCCAAAGAGTCATAGTGCCATCATGCCTGTTAGCTCATAGAAGCAATGACAACTTGGGCTGAGGTAAAAGTAGAAAAAGAAGCTCTAATAAACCCCCAAACACCTCCCCAAAGCAATAGCAGAGCAGAGCAGAGCTTAAGTAAATGGAATATAAGCCCATTCCCAAAGCCCACTGATATGGGTCTTTATCCTAAGTGACAGAGATCACTGTCCTGCACCTGCATGAAGGGTGAGGCACAGTTGATGAGAGTTGGAGAAAGGATAGCTCCTTAGTTTTCTTGGACTCACTGAGTCTCTTTGGGCTTCAGGAGTTTCTGGTTTCCAGCTTCAAGAGAGAAAGATAGATAATGCTTACCTGATTTCAGGTTCCTGAAGGAAAAGGCTCTGGGAAGAAGCTAACATAAGAGGAGGTGGAACTGAAGGTCACTATATTACAGACAATGGAGAACTTCCTCTTGGGTGAAAGCTAGGACTATCTCTCTTGGTTGAACTGAATTAACTTGCTTGCAATGGGAGAATTCTTTTACTCTGTATCATCTGTTTTATGTTCTCATGTCATACATTCTTTGAGTTCTGTTGTGCTATGATTTGGATAAATGGGTATTTGGATAAATTAGCTAATTGGTATATGTGTGTTCATTGTGGAACTGGTATTTGGTGGGAAGGAAGTAATAGATAAAGAGCTCCCAGAAATATCAGTCTGGTCCCAGAGGCATTATCTGAAGTCAGTGTAGTACTTCAACTATCTAGACATGCTGGTTCTGTCTCTGTCTTTCTCTGTATCTCTGTCTCTCTCTCTCTCTCTTTCTGCCTGTTTTGCTTTCTCTCTGTCTGTCTCTCTGCCTCTAACTCTTTCTCTCTCTTGGTTTAGGAGCTTATGATCTGTACTTTTCCTAGGAAGGCCTCATCAGAGCATATAAACAAAAGAATCGTTGATGTGGTTTTCAAGAACTTTTCTTGAGTGAGGTGAGATTCAAACCCAGGCTTCCTGTTTTGAAGTCCACTATTCTTTGTATTTCCCCACTTGGACAAAGAGTCTCATGTAATCTTTGTAAATGCCATGGAGAGATGTAGGATCAATTAATGTAAAATTAGATGGTTTCAAAACTTCTCAAATGATTGGAGATAAAGAGCAGTCATTTAATGACTTGATTTCAACCTCAGGGCAGAGCTGCCTTTGGAGAACTGTCCTTGGTCCTGTGCTATTCAAAATTTGTATTAGTGGTGAATCAAAGTATAAATGGCAAGCTTGTCAGATTTACAGATCACTTTAATCTGAGAGAGAATGACACCATGGATGACAGTTTGTATCTTTAAAAAGATTTTTATAGGCTCAAATGATGGATTGGATTTAATAAGTTGAAATTCAATAGGGATAAATATAAAATCTTATACTTATATACTTAGTATATACTTAGTCTGAAAAAAATCAATTTCACAAGTAGAGGATAGTGAAAGCATAGATATATAAGAGTTTATGTGGGAAAGATCTGGGGCGGGTTTTACTGGACTACAATCCTAGTGTAAGTAAACAGTGAGCGGCATGATAGCCAAAAAAAGCTGATGTAGCTTTGGATAGCATTAAAAGGCATACGGTGACAACATCAGAGAGGGGATAATTTAGCAGTTCTCTTTTCTGGTCACATTACATATATATTTGTATGGTCAGCAATGCTGTCCTTATCATTATAAGTCTTCAAATAGAGCTTAGATGACTACTTGTCAGGAATGTTACAGAGCAACATTCTCCTTTAACTCTTCTCAGAATTTCTAGCTTTCCTCAAAATACTGCTTAAATGCCCCCTCCTACATAAGACCTTTTCTGATCTCTCCTATTGCTTAATGTTCCCTTTCTCTTACTTGCATATATATACATATATATGTATAGTATTCTCTGATAGAATGTAGCCTCCTTGAAGGCAGGAGCTCTTTCCTTATTGACTATGAATCTCTAGGCCCTAGCAGAATATTCTGCACATAGAAGGTGCTTAATTAATGCTCATTTAATTGAACAGAAATGAATAGAGAGATTTCTGGTTACATCATATAGATTATATTAGGATTATTATTGCATATATGTAGATCTTGAAGTGAAGCAAAGGTCATCCAATCCAATGTTCCTCATTTTACAGATAAGGAAATTCAGGCCTATGGAGGTGAAGTGATTTACCCGAGTTATTGTAGGTAGTAGATGACAGAGGTGGAATTTGAACTCGGGTCCTATGACTCCAGGGCTAGTACACTTCCCATAGCCACCAGGTGATTTGACTTCTAAGGCCTTTCCAATTTTGAGTTCCATGATACTCACTTTACCCTTCTCCCTAAGGAGTTTCTCAGGAAAGTATTCTTTGGGGAATATTATGACATATGAGATTTGATACATGATATGATAAGTATATGAGCCTCACATACATATAATCAGTTCATAAAATTACTCTAAATGGCGCTCCCTTCATGAGTTATTAGTATCAACACTAAAGGGTCATTTTAAAATCTCAGAGGAATTTTCTATCTTTCCTCTCTCTCACCCCTTACATCTAAGCAACTGTGAAGTCCTGTTGATTCTACCTCTATACTATAGTCCCCTTTTGCCTCTTCCTCTCTACTCATTCTACTACCACCATTCATTGCCTCCTACTTGAGCTAAAAGAACTGGTCTATATATGTTCAGCTTCTCTTTTCTCTAGTTCTCCGTTTACACAGCTGCAAAATATGTCTCCCAATGTACCAGTTTGACCATTTCACTCCTCTGCTCATAAGGTGCAATGATGCCTCATTGTCGATAGTACAAAGAGTTCCTTCCTCATCATGATGACTAGAACCCTTGTATAATGCCAGTCATATTTAACACTTGTGACATATATGAAGAAGCAGCATGATATAGTGGAGAGAGAGCCATTTTCAGAGTCAGAAAGACCTAAGTTCAAATCTCACCGCTGGTGCATCTTGGCTTTGTGACCATGGGCAAGTGGTTCAACCTTTCAGGCAAGTCTCTAAGGCTGTACATTGCAGAGCAGTTGCTGATTTGCATTGGAAGATGGATTTCCTTCAAAAAGATATCCACAGAGTGATGAAATCATAAGTCTAGTAGACACAAAACAAAACAAAACCTTTAATGACCTTTTTAAAGTCACTGAACTGATAACTCCACTTGGGGCAACTAGGTGGCACAATGGATAGAGCACCAGACCTGAAGTTGGGAAGACTCTTCTTCCTGAGCTGAAATATGGCCTCAGACATTTACCAGCTGTGTGAACCTGGGCAAGTCCCTTAACCTTGTTTGCCTCAGTTCCTCATGTGTAAAAATGAGCTGGAGAAAGAAATGGAAATGGCAAATCATTCCAGGATCTTTGCCAAGCAAAACCCAAACTGGGTCATGAAGAGTTGGGCACAATGAAAAGAATTTAAAAAAATTTCAAAGTGCCAGGCTAGGCATGGGGATACCAGAGATAACAATGAAAAACATTCCCTGCCCTCAAGGAACTAACATTCCACTAAACTTCTTTCAGTCTTAACTGCTCCCAACTCCTTACACTTGTACAGGCCATCCGCAATGCCTAGTACGCATTTTTCCCACATAATTTCTTTTAACTTTTCTCTTTCTTCGAGAGGCAATGGAATGAATACAATGTTAAAAGCATGTTGAACTGGCAAAGAGACTCTGGTTTGAATTCTGACTCTGACAGTAACTAGTTGTGAAATGGTTGAATAAGTTGTAAGACATGAAGGCAAAGGAGTACTATTGTGCTGCAAGAAATTAGGAAATAAATGCTTTCAAAAAGACATGGAAAGATTTATAGGAACTAAGGAAGAATGAAATAAGTAGAACCAGGAGAACAATTTATACAACAATAATAACACTGTAAAAAAAATTAACAAATTTTCTTTCAAAGCTATAAGAACTATGATCAATACAATGATCATTCATGATTCCAGAGGACTGATGATGAAACATGCTATTCAATATAGACATGATGGACTTAGTGTATAGAATGAGACATATATGTGTATATACATATATGATATATTGCATATACATCTGTAATTGTTTGCAGCCATTGAAGGATTTGTTTCCTTCACTATGCATATTTATTTTTCTTATTTGTTTTCTTATTTTTTAATAGGATAGTGGATGGGAGAGAAAGATTTATGTTAATATTAAATATAGGAGTACTACAGATGTACAAAGTTGTATGCACATTCAGATAAGATCATTGTAGTCTTACTTTTACTTAAGTTCTTCACTTTGTCATGAAATAGGAATAATCTGTAAATGTTTATGATATAAAAACAAAACACATCAATAAACCTTTTTTTTTCAAAGATACATCTCCCTCCTTTATGCCATGAACAGCAGCTCACAAAACAGAGTTATGTCTATGGTTGCATTTATGCAGGAAGCTGATGGACAGCAAGAAGGCTCAGCTTGTACCAGTGAAATATAAAACTCCTGGAAGCAGGTCTCTGGCATGTTGGGTACATCTTAAATGGAAGATCCATTAGAGAATCCGGACAAAAATTACAGAGGCACTGGTGGCTGTAATTTGCATTCATGGGAGAGAATACACAAGCAGATGAAAGCACATAGTCATGAAATTATTTAAGAATACAGATGTGTGGGTAATATTTTCCCCAATTGACTTTTTTTTTCTCCATTTTAAAAGCAAGCCCAGGACGAGATGATGCCCTTTTCATATTAGCGATAGGAATAGCTGGCACCTAGTGGATAGATCGCAGAACTGCAAGCACTAATAATAGAATACAAAGTTTCAGCATTGGGGTTTGTAAAAAACGATGACAAAAAACAAACAAACAAAAAAAGCAGAATTAGTAGTTATTTCATATTTATTAAACACTGACAAAATGCCCAATTCCAGAATATGTAGCATAGAGAAATATATTTGACTCTCTATGCAAAGAGCACATAATCTGAGAAAAAAAGATACAAAAGAAGGGAAAGGGGGGGGCATGGAAAAAAGGTGTAGGATTTTGTATTTGTTAAAGTTAAATTAACTCCAGGATAATTTGATTCCAAAACTAGAAATATTCAGTCAATATATTTCTCATCATGTATAAATGATTATTTTAAAATTTTTAATTTTTCATATTTATCAGGCTTTCAACCTAAGGCTCTTCTCTTTTCCTAAATGAGGAAACTTTTGCCCATAAGACTGCCTTTCGTTTGCCACAAAATACCTGCAGTGGCTTCAGCGAATCATTTCGAGACGACTCCCTGATGTCCTGCTCCCTGCCGTCTCCCCCCAAGCACCTCATTTTAAAATTCAAGCCCTGGTCTCTCTTGTATCCCTTCACCTGGGCATTCTGCTTTAATCTTGGGAGCTCCTGCCCGTACTACACTGGCTTATCTCTCGTTTTCTCAATTAGTGTCTGTTCACCAGAGCCTTGAACTTAGTGCTGTCTTTTAGCCACAGGATCTTCGCAGGGTATACGAGAGCTGGCAAGTGTTCCTTCCTCTCTTCTCCCTTACTCACCCCCATCCCAAGTGAAAGAATGTGAAGTTAACGTTTTTCAAACATCTCAGCAACAAGGTAACTGAAAGAACAATTCCCTTTCTGGACTTTTAGAGAGAGATTCTCATTTGTATAGCAAAGACTACATTAAAAAGAAGTGTAACGTAGTAACTTCCCTGTAAGAGCTGGTGGGTAATGCTACCCTAAATAGAACCAACTCCCACTGGCTGGCTTTTGTGCAAGAACTAATTCTTTCAGGTGCAGTTCTATATAAAACCCAGAGAGGATTGGAGGATGCACAGGCAACTTCAAGCCCGTCCTGGTGCAGAAGGTAAGGACGACAACTCTTTAAACTAACAACTCGGAATGATTGTTCTAAGTACTAACGAAATCATTTCGGAAAACCTTTCAGATCTGGCAGCTGTTTCTTAAACGCTGAAATTGACTTTGTAAACTGATAATATGGGACTAATGCTTAGCAAGAGAGGGTCAGTAATTTTCTCAGCTGCTTTTCAGCTGATTATCAATATGCACCTGGTTTTGGAGATGGAAAATAAATTTCACATATTATTGGGTATGATGAAGGAGGGAATTATTCTTTCATTCCACTTCTACACTAGTCTGTGAAATGGCGCTCTCTTCATTGAAATACAATTGAAAAATTTGTATGCATTTTATGGACAGAGTCTCATCGTGATGGATGAGATTTTTATGCTTGACTCTAATCTTGAATATCTATCTTTTCTAATGTTTTAGCATTGTAAAAGAAACAAACCCAGAACGAGTAGGTATTTAATATTTATTAGGCACTGGTAAAATACTCCATTTCAGAACATGTAATATAGAGAAACACATTTGACTCTCTATGCAAGCAGCTACAATCTCAGAAAAAAAGATACAAAAGAAAAAAAGCAGGGAAAGGGGGCCAAGGAAAAAAGCTGTAGGATTTTATACTTGTTCAAGTTAACTCAAAAGACTTGGATTTGATATTTGATGAAGTTAAACAAATGATCAATCTACTTGATTAACCCCTTCCTGGAGCAGGGTTCAACACTTTGTCTTCTGCCACTACAGAGGAAAGAATACTCTCTAAAGAGTAAATTGGGTGGTGGGAAAGGGGTATGGTTAGGAAAGAGGGAATGAAAGACCAGGGAAGGAAAAAAATCTGCTCCAGATAAAGGAATGGAGGGCTTTCCCCTCTAAGTTAAGGATGGTCAGATAAATGAGAGAAATGGATGGGGCAATGAATTCACATGTCTGACAACTTTAAAGTATTTTTCAAGCAATCTATTTTTTTAAGTGGTGTGGAGTTAGAGTGTTGGTTTAAGTATTATATGATATATTATTTCTACATAAATTGTACACATATGGACCACCTTTGCTAAATAGTACTTTACTGCTAAAGGAAAGGTTGTTCAGTCTGTCTAGGTTGGACAAACTTTTTTCCTGATGAAGTTATGCAGCTTCTGAATTGACAGAGCCTCTCATGATATCCTTATGGGCAAGACTGAGAGATAAGGGTTAAGAAATAGTTTTCCATGAATTCTAGCAGTTCTTTAGTTGTCCTTCATGATGTTTTAATTGCAGTCATATCCATGGCAGGTAAGAGTAAAAGTGGGGCAGCATATTTTTAAGAAAGATTTTTGGCTTTTCCTTTGGAAGCTGTGGGGTTGAGATAGACAGTTACCTTTTTCACTTGTGCATCAGAAGGAATAAATTGATTTCTAAATACCTGGGATTCATGAGAGGATACTCTCCTTAGTAGGTTATCCTAGTGTTTTCCATACATCCAATGCACTTAGGTGGATTTGGAAATGGTTGAATGACTCGTCCCCAAAGTTAAAGACTGTCAACATGAAGAAAGATCTCTTCTTGTTCTCTATAGTGGTGCAGGGTATGTGTTTTTGGCTTAATTCCGTCTAATATTTTTATCAATAATTTGGATGAAGATATAGATTGCATGCACATCAAATTTGCAGATAATACAAATAGTATCCAGAAAAGATTTTGACAGGCAAGGGTGATGAACTGAATGTAAAAAAAGATGAAATTTGATAGAGATAAATACAAAGTCCTTCATTTGGGTTAAAAAATCTGCTTCATAAATTTAAAAAAGATACTTGCCACTCAAAATCCTAGGCACTGAAATATATGAAGGACCATCAGTTGATAGAGAGATTATATTTCTTTTACATGGTCCCAGAGGGCATGGTCTAGGTAGGAGCTATGGTTGGAAATGGCAAAGAGTGAGACTGTGACTTGATATAAGCAGCAACTTCCTAACATTTAGAGCTGTCCAAAAGTGGAATAGTCTACCTTAACAAGTAATTAGTTCCTCACAACTTGAGGACTTCCAGTGAGAGATGTTTAGAGGGGATTGTTGCTTAGGCACAAATTGGATTAAATGATTTCTGAGGTCCCTTTCAACTCTGAGATTATGTGCTTCTGTGTTCTATGTTCTATCTTGTGTAAGGTTTGGCAGTTATCAATTAGTAAGCATTTGTTAAGAATCCATTATGTGCTAGGGCTAGGCACTGGGCAAAGTGCTGGGGAGACAGACAAAAGTGTAAAAGTTCCTGTCCTCAAGGAGCTTAACATCATATTGGGGGAAAAAAGTGCACATATATAGAAAATACATACAACATTACTATGAGTGGGCATTAGCTGCTGGTGGCAATCAAGAAAAGCTTTATGTAGAAGGTTTGAGCTGAGTTTAAAGGAAAGTAGGGCTGAGAGACAGAGGGAAGGAGGGAATGCATTCTAATGATGGAAGATAGGACAGTACCATAAAAATGGGCGATAGAGTGTCGTGCATAAGGAACAGAGAGAAGGTCATTTTGACTTGACAATAGGGTATGGGAAGGAGAATAATATAAGACTGAAGTCAAATCCTGAAGGTCTTTAAATGTCAGATGTGGGAGTTTGTATTTAATCTTAGAGTAACAGGTATTGGATTTTATCGAGCAGTTGAGTAACTTGGTCAGGCCAATGCTTCAGGGAATTTACTTTGGCAGTTATGTGAAGGATGGATTTTAAAGGGGAAAGACCAGAAGCAGGAAGACTAGGTAGGAGGTCATTGCAATAACAATAAAGCTAACATTGGCATCTGCTTAATGACCTAGGGAAAGCAAAAATAGTATACAGCATTATCATTTTCAAGAGTGCACCCATGGTGTTAACTGGATAAGGTAAAAATTAATTTTATGTAAAACGTCTAGAATATTTCACTGGCTCAATCTATCAATTCCAGTGAAAAAATAGTAAGGAAGTAAAAGTAAGGCAAAAATAACCCATACCAGGCTGGATGGATGATATCAGTCTCTTTTTCTTTATTAATTGTACAAAATAGTTGGCATTGCTCTTCAATGTTCAGAGAGGAGTAAAGCATTGTGGATGCTCCCCAAATTAGCTGATTTTTGAGAACAGTTTGAAAGCTGCCAGAAAGCAGTTTGAAGCTATCCTCCATCCATATCTCTTCCTCACGGCAGCGAGGTGGTGCAGTGGATAGAGCGCTGGCCCAGGAGTCAGGAGGCCCTGAGTTCAAATCTGGCCTCAGACACATGCTACTCACTAGCTGTGTGCCCCTGGGCAAGTCACTTAACCCCAATTGCCTTCCCCCCCAATTGCCTTCCCCCCCTGCCCTCATTAACAATAATGTATCTCTTTCTCTTAAAGAAATCACTAGAGGCTCTACCAAAGTCAAATGTCATTCGGAAGCTGAGCTCTAGGAGTAAACTATGCCAGTGTCAGACTCAGCAAGCTTCCCTTTAGCAATAAGGCTGCCTTTGTACTATGTAGCAATAATGGTCCATATATGGATAACTATTTTTAACAGCAGGATCTGAGAGGTTTGTTTCACAGATGATTTATCAAAGATGGTATCAATGATACACATTGCTGGCTAGTTTATCTTAAGACTCGGTCCAAACTGTTACTAGACATATGGCCCAGGAATCATCAGTTTTTCTCCAAAAGGATGGTGGATTTAAAGCTGGAAGCCCTGTGCCTTGCACATAAGAGCTTAATAAAAGAGGCTTAAATAAAATGGTTAAATTAGATTGAAGCAAACTGAGATCATAGGCTGTAAATTCCTTAAGGGCAGAGACTGTTTCATTTTTATATTCATATCTCCAGGTATAGATATAGAGATATCCATATCTATCTTGGCAATAGTAAGTAGGTCTTTAACAATTTTCTGAAATGATAAAATCATTTAACAAATGCAGGAATGTAAACAGTTCAACTTTAATAAGTCTCTTATGAGTTCTCTTTCCTGTTTACCTCTTCCTGTTCCACTTGAGCCTTGTATTTGAAAGTCAAATTTTCTATTCAACTCTGGTCTTTTCATCAAGAATGCTTGAAAGTCCTTTATTTCACTGCATGACCATTTCTCCCCCTGAAGGATTACACTCTGTTTTGCTGGGTAGGTGATTCTTGGTTGTAATCCTATCTCCTCTACCCTCTGGAATATTATATTCCAGGCCCTGCGGTCCCTTAATGTAGAAGCTGCTAAATTTTGTGTTATCCTGATTGTGTTTTCACAATACTTGAATTGTTTCTTTCTGGCAGCTTGTACTATTTTCTCCTTGACCTGGGAACTCTGGAATTTGGCTACAATATTCCTAGGAGTTTTCCTTTGGGGATCTCTTTCAAGGGGAGATTGGTGGATTCTTTCAATTTCTATTTTGCCCTCTGGTTCTAAAATATCAGGGCAGTTTTCCTTGATAATTTCTTGAAAGATGATGTCTAGGCTCTTTTTTTGATCATGGCTTTCAGATAGTGCAATAATTTTTAAATTCTCTCTCCTGGATCTATTTTCCAGGTCAATTGTTTCTCCAATGAGATATTTCACATTGTTTTCTAATGTTTCATTCTTTTGGATTTTTTTTGCAGTGTCTTGATTTCTCCTAAAGTCACTAGCTTCCAATTGCTCCATTCTAAGTTGTAAGGAAGTGTTTTCTTCAGTAAGCTTTTGGACTTCCTTTTCCATTTCACCAATTTTGCTTTTTAGGGTATTCTTCTGCTCATTGGCTTTTTGGACCTCTTTTTCCATTTGGGTTAGGCTATTTTTTAAGGTGTTATTTTCTTCAGTATTTTTTTGGCTCTGCTTTAGCAAGCTGTTGACTTGTTTTTCATGATTTTCTTGTATCACTCTCCTTTCTTTTACCAGTTTTTCCTCTACTTCTCTTACTTGCTTCTCAAAATCTTTCTTGAGTTCTTCCAAGGCCTGGGACTAATTCATATTTTTCTTTGAGGCTTTGGATGTAGGAGCTTTGACTTTGTTGTCTTCTTCTGTGCTATGTTTTGATCTTCTTTGCTACCAGAAAAAGATTCTATGACACTTCTTGTGAGGTTTGCTCACGATCCCAGCCAATTACTTGAGTTATAAACTCTTTGTTAAGGCAAGAGTCTGCTTCCAATGCGGAGAATGTACTGTCCCAAGCTTTGGGTGTTTGTACAGCTGTTTTCAGAGATACTTGTAGGGACCTGTAACTTTTCAGTTCTTCCAAGGTGATATGATAAGGGGTGAGGTGTTTACTCCTTTCCTGGCCTGTGCTCTGGTCTATGAGTGACCACAGGTCTTCTTTTCTGTCTTGGAAGTGTGAAGAGGCTTTTCTCTATACCACCACTACAAACTCTACCATGCCAGCACTCCTCCTTGCCCCGGGACCCCCACCTAGAACTGTGACCCATATCCAAGCATGGACAAACCAAGAGATTCCTGCCTCAGTACTGGCAAAGAGTTCCCTGCAATCTCTCTCTGATCAGATGCTCAATTCCCCCTCAGTCTGTAGGCTGGAAGCTCAGAAAGCAGCTGCCACCTTGGGCTGCACTTGGGATTTGGGGTGCTGAAACCTAGCTTCTCTCTCACTACAGAAGCAGACTTTTCCCACTGACCTTCCAAGTTGTCTTTGGTGTTTGTGCGTTGAGAAGTCTAGAAACTGCCACAGCTGCCTGAGATTCAGTCCTCTGAGGCCTGCTCCAGGTTCATGTGGTGCACCCACACCAAACTGCGCTCCTCTCCCAGCCCAGCGTGATACCTTTCCGATCAACCATCCAGGTTATCTTGGGCTGGAAATTTGTTTCACTCTGTCTTCTTGTGGATTCTGTTGCTTTAGAATTTATTTAGAGCCGTTTTTTATAGGTATTTGGAGGGGTTTGGGGGAGAGCTCAAGCAAGTCACTGCTTTCACTCTGCCATCTTGGCTCCGCCCCTCCCCAGAATTTTTTCTAACACTGAGTTGCAGAACACTTAGTAGAGGGAGCTTCTTCATTGGGAGCTAGCCTTGCTGATGAAAAACATTTTATGTGTGTGTGTGTGTGTGTGTGTGTGTGTGTGTGTGTGTACAGATATATCGTGTACACTGTCTCAGAATATTTTAACGTCTCCTGCAACATATGTGCTTCTTTAAATAAATCTGACACGTTAGCAACAGCTGGGTTTGAAAATGGATGACATTCTTAGTAGGAGTAACATTAAGTACAGATCGAATAATGAGACCTATGTGAGCTCTCCAGGGAGTATCACACAAGCCATCTTAGATTGTTGGCTTAAGTGATGACTTCTCATGCTGGTGTCTATCTTCTATATTTATCCACAGTAACTAGAAGCTATATGGTTTCTTTCATGATAATTCTTCTAATCTGATGATAATATATGGTGTTCTCAATTTACTCATATTTTTCAAGGCTTTGATTTTTCTGTATATTTAGGTAATTGTCTAGAGCAGAGTTCCCAAACTTATTTGACCTGCTGCCGCCTTTAAAAAAAATTGCTCAGCACCCCCTGGAAATCTACTTTCTTTAACCCTTTAATTTTTTAAAAATTGGCATCATTTCAAAAAAAATAAGATTTTTTTTAAAAAGTGACCCATTTTAAATTTAATTATTTAGTGTAAATTTGTGGGTTTTTTCCTGCATTGAAAATTTGATGACATGATATTGGTCATGTAGCCATATAGCATTGTATTGTAAACAAGTCATTGCACGTACATATTCCTGCTGATGTATGCTGGACTTTCCTGCAATGTGCAACATGCTCACCTGCCAACACTTGCTTATTAAGACCTGTTGGTGGACTTGACCACTGACCAGTTATAGCTTTCATTTTGTGTGTTTATTTGGAAAATAATGCAATCAATATGACTTTTAACTCTGTTACACAAGAAATGAAACATGCATGAATTTTTTTTCAAAATTTTCTTCTCTTCTTTCCTTATGCTTCCATTGCCCCCTTCTTTTTGTTTCATGCCCTCCCAATCTCCTCTGCATTCCACCTGAGCCTGCTACTGGCCCCTCCCCCTCCATCATTCCAGCAGTCACCAGGGGGTCTTGTAGTTGTTATTCAGTTGCTCAGTTATGTCTGACTCTTTGTGACTCTGTGGACCATAGCATGCTAATGCTGAGCATGGGGTTTTCTTGGCAGAGATACTGGAGTGGTTTGCCATTTCCTTCTCCAGTGGATTAAGGCAAACAGAGGTTAAATGTCTTGTCCAGGGTCACAGAGTCAGTAAATGTCTGTAGCCAGATCTGAATTCAGGTCTTCTTGACTCCAGGTCCAGCACTCTATCCACTGAGCCACCTAACTACCTCTGCTTGGCTCATAGAAGGTCCAACCACAATTCTGGGGAACCAATGATGGGGCATATCACTTACCTCTTGAAAGAGACCTACCTACAAGAGGTAGAGAGAGAAAATAAATAGTCATTAATTGGAAAAAAAATAGATGCTTATTGAATTGAATGAATTTGAACTCGTGAAACTTCTCATTATCAGAATGGTACAGAAGTAAGAGCACTAGATTAGAGTTAGAGGGCATAGATTGGAGACTCTCTTTATCCTATGTGATCATGGGCAAGTCACTTAATCTCTCCAGGCTTTGGTGTCTTCATATGGAAGAGGGGTGTTGGTGTTGGACTAGATTAGCAATGACAAACTCAAATATACATAGAAGACACTCATCTGTATGCACAAATCCTTACAGATCACATTTGACCTGTTGAGGGCTTGCACTGATGGGTTTGAGGATATAGCTCATGTCGGGATGTTCCTGTTGCTCTCCATTATCTAAGAGCCATCTAGGTCAGAACGTAGGCTCTCCGACCTCTTCCAGGTGCTGTCTGTCCCTTGAGAGGATGAAGGATTTTTCAATGAACCTTGAAAGATAATCGGAAAGTTAGGAGATGACTCCGGGGGGATACGCCCCCGAGTTACTGTTACCATGAGAAAAATTAATTGTTGATACTTGGTTTTTTCCACTCTTGATTCTGTTCCCACGAATGGGGTATAAAACCCCTAACTCTTAGATCAACAAATGGACCTTGTTTATAACTTGCTACCCCCTGGTCTGCATTTCTCTCTCTCTCTCTCTCTCTCTCTCTCTCTCTCTCTCTCTCTCTCTCTCTCTCTCTCTCTCTCTCTCTCTCTCTCTCTCTCTCTCTCTCTCTCTCTCTCTCTCTCTCTCTCTTTCTCTCTCTCTCTTCTCTCTCTCTTTCTTTCCTTCCTTCTCTTTTTCACTCTTTTCAGCCTCACCGGAGATTAAACTTCGTAGTGGACTCAGAAGTCTGCTACAGGTGGCGCCCAATGTGGGGCAATCGGGAGCCTGAAAGAGTGGTTTCCCCCGGTGAGGAGCCCTTGACCAAGGTGGGCTGCCTGGCCAGCAGCTCTGATAAGGAGCGCTCCACCCGTCTGAAACAAGACGGGAAACGGGTTCTCCAGAAAGTAGCGACTCCCGCTGTTTGAAATAAGACAGCAAAAGGATCTCAGGACGGGAAAAGAGGCGATTCCCGCCCTTTGAAAAAAGACGGCAAACAAGGTAAGGGCAGTAGATTCTTTCTAAGTAGTTTTATTCACCAGGTTAAGCGGAATTAGAAAAATAGATTAGTGTGTATGTTTTGAAAATACGCAGTAAAAATGGGACAACCTTCATCAACAGAGCAGAAAGGCAAAGAATATTATTTACAAGTATTACAATCATTAGCAATAGACAGGGGATTATTCATCACTTTTGGACAGCTGGTTGACTCCCCCTCCACACTCTCCATGCCCTGAGCTGTAAAGAAGGCTCAAGTGGCAGGATGAGAAGTCCCTATAAAACTACAGATTGCTTTGCCTCTTATAAACATCAAAACCTTAAGAAAGCTTTTGCCTGGTTTTTGAATACCATGAAAAGAAAAGATAAAATAAAATAAAAAACAGTATTATTGTATTTTGTGTAGGGGATTTCTGACAAGTTTCTCACTTTTAGATTCTCCCTGTCATTTTGTTTTATGTTTGTCTCTGTCTGTGTGAATGATGGTCTGTGATTAATGTTTATAATTTTGTTTGATCCTTTTCTGTCAGGCAGCCAAGGGCTGGCAACTGGATTCTGAAATGCTGCTAGTGACTTTCTCCCTTTCCCTCTCCCTAATACCAGCCGCATTTCCTGGCAGCCAGTGGCTGGGGGAGAGAATGGAGAAAAAATACTTCATTATTTAGGTTATATGTTTGATAAAAAGCAAGTTGAGAAAGATCCACGAAGCGTCAGGTCAGAATTAGAAAGATGGTAGATATGTGCAGTTTTAAAGGGACTTGAATCATAGTCCATCAGAGGGATAATTAGGTAGAAGGAAGACAAGAAAGTTCAAGCATGTCGGGATGAGAGGAGTATGTGTTGAAAGCTTAAGGAAGGTATAATTTATTTGCACAGTGTGAACAGAGGGTTTAAGAGCAAAAAGATTTGGAAACTTTTAGAGAATTGATAGGAAGAAATTCTTTCTTTTTGCATTCTAAAGCTCTGGCCCAAAGCTTTGAATGTACAAAGATAAGTTATTGAAAAATATTCTCTTCCTTTCTCTCGCATCCCAACGTTGGCCAAGTTGGGGTGGGAAGAAAGAGAATGAGAAATAGAACAGGTTAAGTATTGGAACACAATCAAAAGATGATTTAATTTATTCAAATTAGTAATATGTTCGTTTCAAATTTTAAAAATATAATATTGCTTCAAATTGGTAAATTTTTTATGTGTTATGTCAAGCAATTTTTAATAATTTGGATGTTATTAAAATGTGAACTAAAAGAGAGTGGAAAAGCTGTGTAAAGCCAGCTAGCGTATTTTATCAAGTCCAGTAAATCTTGTTTTATAATATTCTGTAACTGTCAATTAGAAAATCAGGTATTCCCATCTTTTCCTATGATTAACAAACAACTTAGAGCTAAAACAATTAAATATCATTTATGAAAATTACCAAATTGTTAACTAAGTTATTTCAAGTCACTGTTTTAAAGTTAAAACTTAGACTTTTTAATTACTTGTGAGTGAAAAGGAGGGGCACAAGGCAATTCCCTTTACTTTGTAAGTTTGCCAAGGCTCTTAGCAATCAGCTCTCTGAGCAAGGTCCTCTGCTCTCAGAGAAGAATTTGTTTATGTTATTGAGTTCCTAAACAATTCATTTAGCTTACTGAGAAATTGCAACTTTATATAAATAATTTCTAATAATTGGCTTTTTCACCAAGACAAGTTTCAATTTGGCATAGAAAGGATGTTAAGTAAAATTTCTTATATATGTGAGTCCTAGTAAATCTTTACTGCTTATTGTACTTCTATGAAAATAAAATTAACTGTATCTGTCTTTAAGCCATAATTAGTGAAACTTACTATTTGGAGGTAAAAGACTCTTAGGAGTATAATTAATTTTATTTTAAGTTTGAATTTGGGTATAGTTATCTCCATTAAATCAGTATTTGAAGTTTTCTTATTATGTTCTTTTAAGAAAGAATGTTTCCCACCAGGGGCCAAAATTTTATTCCTAAAAACTATTATACCTGTTAGGCAAAAATATTCCCAGGAAAAAATGATTTATTATATGTGATAAACTTTACAGTTATCCTACTACTACCAAACTCTCCTTATTAAGGCCCAAGTTTTAACAAGCCTTTCAGTCTCATTGATTTTAATTACTCCTTAAAAGGTATAAAAAGAAATCACCCTTTGCTTACTTTAAACTTTAGACATTTTGGTTCACAGTCTACAATTAGACCACCAAAATACTACAAATTAGTCAAGATTCCTTAATAACTTCTAATAATTTTCAAATATTTTTAAAAATATTAATTAGCTTTAACCTACCTAATAGATCACTACTAATCAATTATTTTAAGATGAATTTAAACTAGTAGAATAAACATAGTTGAAACTCAATTAATTCCCCTTAATTTGTGGGGCATAATATTTCACATTTAATGAGAACTGTTATTTTCTCCCCCCCCACTGTTTGTGCTTTTCCTATGCATAAAACTGACAAAAATACAAAAGAAATCTAATAAATCTGTTGGGGTTCCTTAAAATTCACCTGTTTTTATTATTGAAAAGAAGTCAGGAAAATTGACAATGCTTTATGACTTCCTGGCCTTTGATAGTTATTGATTTAAAAGATTGCTTTTTTACTATTCCATTACAAAAAGCTAAAAATGATATGTTATATGGTGACGTATTTTGTAGGTGTTCCATTTAAAGTGAACTCACACATTTATTATTGCAGCTTTAATTAGCTTTACAATACTCTGGGCTTATTATAGCCCTGGAAAAAGTTTAAGACAAATCTTCACTCTCCTACCTAGGTCATATTGTCACCAAAACAACAGTGAAACCACAAAAAGTACATTTACCTCTTAATTCTTTAAGAGCATTTAATTTTAATGATTTTCAAAAACTTCTAGAGCACATTAATTGGCTCTGACCACCACTCCAAATTACTACAGAACACTTGTGTAATTTCTTTTTTATATTAAGAGAAGATCCTTATTTAAAGTCCCCTAGCATATGAACTCTTAAAGCAAAATATGAGCTTTAATTAGTCAAACAGAAAAATTCCTAAAACTCATTTCACCATATTTCTTTTTAGAAGTGCCAGGTGCTGTTCTTAGTACTCCAGTGTCCTCCACAATTTTTAATTTACAGAAAAATGTATTTGCAGTTATTCAGCAACCTTATAATAAAAAATAAATAGACACTCTTGTTTCCTCTTTAAAAGATTGCCAAATTGCTGTTATTATTTTTTCTGGTCATATTGATATTGATAATCACTAACCATCTCTCAAAATATTAACCCTTTTTACTAATTATTCATGGGTATTTCAAAAAATTGTTAAATTTAACTTCATTCCTTCAACACCCACTGCGTTCACCAATTGGTTATATACAAATATATAACAGGATTTTGCTGAGCTTATCAATATTGTTTCTACTAGGAAATAATTTATTTATGTCTCTCAAAATATGTGGACTGCAAAGTTAAAACATATTACTAATACACAATTATATACCCCTTTATACCAACTTCAGAACTCACTCCGTTCATGTTATTACCTTATCTATATTGCCTACATACAAGTACATTTTAATTTGTCCAGACTTTTTACTGAAAAGTAATGCCGTTATTGATTCTTAATTACAATTCTACCCAACACTTTTACAAGTTATTAATTGCTAGCACTTGACCTTTTATTAAGTTTTTATTGAGCCTGTTATGGATTATATTCTGCCAATACAACCACCTTAACTATTGAGAAGAAAATATTTGGGGACTGTTTTTAAATAATACTCTTACACATGTTACTAAACATTTCCTTCTATTTCTTCTTTTTATTACATTTCTCTAATCATCAATATTTTATATAATTAAAAACAAAAATATTAATTTTTTTTTACAGAAAGGGGGAATCTGGGCTATTGCCCCTTATCGACAACTGGCTATTAATTTTTGATAATTGGTTATATTTTTTACAATTGGCTATTAACTTTCTAAATATTAACAAAGTTGAGTACACCTCAACCTAAAAACATCCAGAGGCCTAGATCCATTACCAAATCCATTACTAATGAGGGGATGAGGGTGTGCTTATATATTTTTTCAGAAAACTTTGATAAAGCTGCCTGGATACCAGAGAAAAATGTCAGAGCGTGTATAACAACTCACAGCTCGAATGCAGAGTATGAGAATTCAGGGGAAGCACAGAAGGAGCCAATCTACAGTGATGAGTCGCCTTCCCACATAGAGGTCAAGTGATAGCTCCCTCTCATCGAGTGATAAAAGACTCCCGAACTTGTAGTTTTAGCAATAGTAGCTTTACTTTCTGCTCAAGGGTGTAATGTACAGAATGCTCAGCACTCAGGACTTCTTTTTCCTTTTCCACCCTGGTTGCAACCTATCACAAATATGGACAAATTGGGACTATATATATGCTAATAACACCTGTATATTCGGAAGACAACAAGTTCCCTATCTCCAGGACAAAGTCAATGTTATGATTACCCTCGGATCTCTAGCATCCAGGACAAATATATGTTTTTCAAAATTTAGCAACAATATTGAATTATGTCTTTTCTTTGTTACATCATTTGTTAGTGGATATGTAAATTTTATTCAATCTAATATATTTTTGAATTGGAATGTGACTTGTGTCAATTGTACTCTCAAACAATGTATTGATCATAATGACTATGTTGTACTTTTGGTAAAACAATAATCATTTATTCTTTTCCCTACTGATATTTCACATGAATAGTTCCAGAACTCTGGAAAACATGCTCCTAAAATTATTATTTCCTCCTTAAGTCAATCAAAACAATTTATTGGTCTCCTTATTATTGGTTCAATCATTGTTGCTTCTTTTATTGTATCTACTACTGTTTTATCTATTGCACTTCAATTTGAAATGTGATTATCGCTATTCATTTATCTGTGTAACTCCATATGTGTATTCAAACTTTACTAATATAACTATTGAACAAATATTAAATAAGCTCCAAGCTGCATGGCACTCTGACAATATCGCCTGGGACATTAATCAGCTATCCAAAATACAACATGAAATTGTTGATTCTCATATTGATGGTATTGATCCTAAAGATATTGCAAACAAATTGTTAGATTGGATTGATCAACTTAACCTTTTAACAATGTATTAAGTTTGCTGTG
Source organism: Phascolarctos cinereus (assembly GCF_003287225.1). NCBI lineage: Eukaryota > Metazoa > Chordata > Mammalia > Diprotodontia > Phascolarctidae > Phascolarctos > Phascolarctos cinereus. The sequence goes on from NW_027556180.1 coordinate 155,707,688, forward strand.
ACATTTTTTACCTTGGCTATGTTTTGTATTAATTTTGTGTTTCCTCCTTCCCTGCTTGTTAAAATACACTCGTCATACTTTAGGTAAGATTTTTTCATCCCTTCATCTCCTCAAGTTTAACAGTCAAAGGGGGAGATTGTTGAGGCTTGCACTGATGGGTTTGAGGATATAGGTCATGTCGGGATGTGCCTGTTGCTGTTCATTATCTAAGAGCCGTCTAGGTCAGAACATAGACTCTCCAACTTCTTCCAGGTGCTATCTGTCCCTTCAGAGGATGAAGGATTTTTCAATAAACCTTGAAAGGTAATCGGGAAGTGAGGAGACAACTCCGGGGGGATACTCCCCCCAGATACTGTTACCATGAGAAAAATTAATTGTTGATACTTGGTTTTTTCCACTCCTGATTCTGTTCCCACAATTGGGGTATAAAACCTAACTCTTAGATCAATTAGATCAATAAATGGGCTTGTTTAGAATTTGCTACCCCCTGGTCCGCATTTCTCCCTCCTCTCTCTCTCTCTCTCTCTCTCTCTCTCTCTCTCTCTCTCTCTCTCTCTCTCTCTCTCTCTCTCTCTCTTTCCTTCTTTCTCTTTTTCACTCTCTTCAACCTCACCGGAGATTAAACTTCATAGTGGACTCAGAAGTCTGCTACATTGACCTAGTTTTGAAATATAACATTATCTATGTTTTATCATATTTTTATCTATCTTGTTAAATGTTTTCCAATTACATTTTAATCTTGTTTGGGCCATGCTCAGGAGCAATGTGCTCCACATATGGCCCTGGGCCATATGCTTGATACCTCTAGCCGAGAATGATCTCTAAGACCCCTGCTACCTTTGCATCTGTGATGCCATGACAGCAGAGTCAATGGACTTGTGAAGGTACCACCATGATGTAAATCTACCTACTGAGTGGTCATGTCCATATAACACCTCAGTTCTCAGATTTCAATTCAAGTCCTCTTACTTTGGGTCCAGCTAGGTTGCAGAGTGGTTAGAGTGCTGGTTTTGGTGAAAAATCCTGCTACTTTCCTGTGTAACTTTGGACAAAAGAGTTTGCCTCTTTGGGCCTCACTTTTCTCAGTTTTAAAATGAGAGTGTTAGACTAGATGACCTAAGATTCCTTCTATCTGTAAATCTATGATTCTCTGTCACAATTAGGTTCTTTTTTCAACACACTCAGGAGTATACTTGAGGCAGCTCAAACAGTCCTTGAGAGCTGATTAAATTTTTAGTGTGAGCATTTACACATCAGAAATTGGCAAATGCTATACATCAGGGCTTGATTTATTGTTTTATTGATTACCTGGACTTTAACTAATGGACAAAATGTGGATAATGCAGATTAACCTGAAAAGTATATGACATGTGCAGGTTTTGTTTTTGTTTCAGAGAGCCAGTTGTTAAACATTAACCAGAATGCTTCTGATAAACCAGAACTGAACAAATCTATATACACAATAAAAATTAGTCCCTCCAGATATACAGTAGCTATGCCTTAGCTCTCTTAAAGGAGGATTATGGTTAGTGTGTATTCAAAATGAGCTGGCTGCTACAGACAGGTTTGTATCTGCAACTTCCTTACACTTCTTCTAGACAAATACATGAGTTTCTCAGCCAATTATTGTACCCAGGAGTAATTGTTTTTCTTCTCATATCTTGCTCGAACACTTGGCTGGATGGCAGAAATGGGGTAGAGGGAGGATTTTCTCCATTCTTCTGATCAGAGCTGGAAGGTCCCCTAAAAGTCAATTCTTTGAACCTCCTCCTTTTACAGATGAGGAAACTGAGGCTCAAAGTGATTTGCCCAAGTCCATCCAAGTAAGTGATAGAGTTTGGATAGGAAACCAGGACCTTTGCCTCTAAGTCCAGTGTTCTTTTCACTAGACTGCCCTCTCCTTCAAAAACGGACCTTGGTTTTAAAGCTGGAAGGATTCTCAGAAACCAGGCAGTCCAATGCCCACATCTGGTGGATGACGAAATTAAGACCCAAAGACATTAAATGACTTCTGAAAGCACTAGACATGGAATTTGAAACCAGGTTCTTCTGAGCCTATCTTCTTTGTACCGTACTTGACTTGAAGGAAAAAGGAAAGATGGGCCATTACTTCCTGGATGCAAAGGAGAGAAGCCAGTTGAAAATAACTACTATCAATGGAGTTTTGGGTTTTGCGGCCTAAGAAGGGCTCAGAATTCAGAATTCATACTTATTGTATACTATGGCAAGTGGTCTAGTTTATCTATCAACAACTAGCTCCAGGAATAACTACTATTTATGTTGTGATTTCATCAAAAATAAACTTGTGAGGCAGATAGTATAAGTGTCATATTATTATTCTCGTGTTAGAGAAAGGGAGACTGAAGTTAAGAGAAGTTAAAATTGGCACTGATCTCATGGCCAGTAAGTAGGAGAACCACGACTTGAACCCAGGTCTTCTGACTTTTAAGTGTAGAATGCCTGTCACAGCACCATACTGACTCTATCAAATTATGCTCAGAGGAAAGATGAGTGATTATGTGATAGAAAGATTTAGCATCCAAGCAGCAAAGGGGGTCTGTGGATAGAGCACCGGGTCTGGAGTCAGGAAGATCTGCCTTCAATTCTGGCCTCAGATAATTACTAGCTCTAGTTACTAGTGTGGCCATAGGCAAGTCACTTAACCTTTGCTTGCCTCAGTTTCCTTAACTGAAAAATGAGGATAATAACAGCACCTCCCCCCAGGATGTGTGTGTGTGTGTGTGTGTGTGTACTTACTAGCTGTGTGACCCTGGGTAAGTCACCTCCAAAAAAGTGCCTCAAAAGAAAAAATACCACATCTACCTCACAGGGTTGTTGTGAGGATCAAATGATATAATATTTTGTAAAGTGCTTAGCCTAATTCCTGGCACATGTTAAGCACTACGTAAATACTTCTTCTGTACTCTCTTCCCCCTCCTCTTTTAAGGAGTACCAAGTTAATTCTAGATTCATTAAGAGTCTAGATGTGGTCCAACACAGATCGCTAAAAATGAATTTAAAGGAATTTGATTTAAAGGCAGTGACAAAATCTGGCTTAAGAGATAAGTGAAGAGAGTAGGGGTGGGAAGGCTATCTGAGGTGGATGGTATAGGGTGATAAAACTAATCTCTAGTGTATATAATTATGTTAATAAATCTATATCTGACTTCTGGTTGGGGTAAACAGGATTTTCCATCTCTTGCCCTCACCTTTACCCCCAAAGTGAGACTCTATCATTAGGAAGAAATCAGATATTCTTTGAAGGATGTCCAGGACTGGGGAAAATAAGAAAAGGAGGAGCAGTGAGAAAAATTTTAAAGAGAGAATTTTTAGTTGGAGAAGGTTTGGACTCCTTGGGGAGAGCTGAGAAGTTGGTCTTGTCCAGGAAGCCAAGAGAGTTTAGGTTCAGGAGGCAGTATGATTTAATGGCAAGACTGGTAGATTGTAAATCAGGACATCTGAGTACAGTCTCAACTACTAGTGTTACTTTCTCTCTCTCTCTCATCTGCAAAACAAGATCTAAAATTCAATACTGATATCTAGACTAAATAGGGAATTGGCATGGAAATGTCTCCAAAGCTAGACTTGGTATCAATTCTTTGGTCCTGTGATTACATAACTTGCAGATTGTTTATATTTTATGTTCCCATTTGTGTGTAATAAAGTACTTTAAGCCGAACCTCCTGCTACACTGATTTAAGTGAACACTGATTCACATATATGTATATTTTGCATAATGTAATCAATGAGTCTACTCATAGGATTCTCTGATTCACTTTTTTACAATGTACCAGGTACTAGCACTACACAAAAAGTTGGTGTGCCAAAGGAAGCACCCGGATGGCATTCAGGCCAATAGCCAGGACACAAAATTGCAAATTATTTTTCATGATAGTGCACCTACCCAATGATAGTAATACGATATATATATATAGATAGATAGATAGATAGATAGATAGATAGATGCATGTATGTATGTATGTATGTATGTATGGGAGCAGAGGTGATAGCAAAGTTGAGCATATTGAATAATAAAGTTCCATGGCTCTAGTGCTGATTGAGCTGCAGGCTGAAGAGTATCTAGGTTCTATCATCTCCTAAGCTGTTGATTCCCTCTCATTAGACTTTGATGGTCACCAGTTACTTCTCCCACGTGGCGTTATAGAGTGAGGAAGAGTGAGTCTAGGATGACATTAAGGTTGCAAGCTTGGGTGACTGGAAGGATGGTGATGTCTTCTATGGTAAGATTTGAACTAAACTGCCTCTAGAACATATAGCTCAAGGAGGCCAAAAGGCAGTTGGTGAAGTGGAACTGTAGCTCAAAAGAGAGACTGGGAATGGACATATAGATTTGGAAATCACCTGCATACAAATGATAATTGAATCTAGGGGAGCTGATGAGATAATAGTAAGATATTAGAGCAAGTAGGTGGTACAGTAGATAGAGTGTGAGGCCTGGAGTCAGGAAGACCTGAGTTCAAGTCTGGCTTTGGATACTTTCTAGTCATGTGACCCTGGGCAAGTCACTTAACTCTGTTTGCCTCAGATTCTCTATCTGAAAAATGGCAGAAGGAAATGGCAAACTACTCCAGTATCTTTGCCAAAAAAACCCCAAATGGGTCATGAAAATCCAGTAAAGGAGACTAAGGAATGGTCAGGCAGAACTAAATCTAGGAGAATGTCATAAAAATCCAGAGAGAAGAGGAAAAGGCAACCATTAGTATCAATACTACGGAGAGGACGAGAAAGATGAGGACTAAAAAAAAAGGCCATTAGATTTGACACTTCAGAAGTCATTGTAACTTAGATTTTTAAGATTTTTATATTTTACTTTTCCCAATTTTAACATTCTTTTTTTAAACTTTTGAGTTCCAAATTCTCTCCCTCCCTAACTATCCCTCCCCACTTCCTGAGAAGGCAAATAATTTGATACAGACTACACATGTACAATCAGGCAAAACCTATTTACATATTATTCATCTTGTAAAAGAAAGGAGGCAAAAAAAACCCAACAAGAAGAAAAGTAAAGTTAAAAAGTAAGCTTCAATCTGCATTCAGTCTCTATCAGCTCTTTCTCTGGAGGTAGACAGCATGTTTTCATCACAAATCCTTTGAAATTGTCTTGGATTATTGTATTGCTGAGAATAGCTAAGTCATCCAGAGTTGATCATCATACAATGTTGCTGTTACTGTGTACAATGTTCTAATTCTACTCACTTCACTTTGCATCAGTTCATATAAGTCTTTTCAGGTTTTTCTGAAAGTATCCTGCTCATCAATTCTTATAGCACAATACTATTCTATTACATTCATATATCACAGCTTGTTTAGGCTTTCCTCAATTGATGGGCATCCCCTCAACTGCCAATTCTTTGCCACCAGAAAAGAACTGCTGTGAATATTTTTGTACGTATAGGTACTTTTCCTTTTTTAAAACATCTCTTTGCGATTGATACAGACCTAGTAGTGGTAATGCTGGGCCAAAGGGTATACACAGTTTTATAACCTTTTGAGTATAGTTCCAAATTGCCCTACGGAATGGTTGGATCAGTTTACTACTTTACCAACAGTGCATTAGTGTCCCAATTTTCCCACATCCTCTCCAATATTAATTATTTCCCTTTTCTTTCATATTGCCCAATCTGAGAGGTGTACAGTTACTTATACCTCAGAGTTACTTTAATTTGCATTTCTCTAATCACGAGTGATTTAGAACATTTTTTATGTGACCATTTATAACTTTGATTTCTTCTTCTGAAAGCTGCCTGTTCATATTTTTTGACCATCAGTCAATTGGGGCATGATTCGCATGATAAATTTTACTCTGTTCTCTTTATTTAAGAAATGAGGCCCTTATCAGAGAAACTTGCTGTAACTCCCCCCTCCCCACCCAGCTTTTTCTTTCCTTCTAATCTTGGCTGCCTTGGATTGTTTATGTAAAACCTTTTTTTTAATTTAATGTAATCCAAATTATTCATTTCATTTCCTGTAATGCTCTCTATCTCATTTTGTTGTAAATTCTTCCCTTCTCCATAAATCTGACAGGTAAGCTATTCCATGCTCGCCTAATTTGCTTGTGTTATCACCTTTTATGTAACAAAAGGTACCCATTTTGACCGTATCTTGGTATACAGTATGGGATATTGGTCTATACCTAGTTTTTGCTAAACTGCTTTCCAGTTTTCTCAGCAATTTCTGTCTAATAGTGCGTTCTTGTCCCAAAAGCTTGGATATTTGGGTTCATAAAAAAAAGTAAATGTCTGTGATCATTTACTACTGTGTATTGTGTACCTAATCTATTGCACTGATCCACCACTCTATTTCTTATCCAGTACCAGATTGTTTATTACTGTTTATTTACTATTGTTTAGATGATTACTACTTTGTAATACAGTTTGAGATATGGTACAAGTAAGCCACTTTCATATTTTTAAAAATTTATTTCCTTGATATGTTTGACCTTTTGTTTTTCCAGATGAATTTTATTGATTTTTTCTAGCTCTATAAGAAAATTGTTAGTAGTTTGATTGGTATGGCACTGAATAAGTAAATTAACATTATAACTTTGGAAAGAGCAGTTTCTGTTGACTCATGATGCTGGAACCCAGATTGTTGGAGGGTTTAGAAGACTGAGAGGAGAGGAAGTGGAGGTACTGATTGTAGAAAGTTCTCTCAAGCAGTTTAGCCATATAAGGGATATGAAAAAATGCAGAATAGCTATCAGGTATAGTAAGATCAAGAACATTTTTTTTTTAAGGATGGGGAAGACATTAATGTTTGTAGACATCAAGGAAAGAGTTAATGGATAATGACTGAAGAGCAGAGAGGGGGAATAACAGTAGGACGGTGATACATTGGAGAAAACAGGAGGGAAAGGATCAAGTGTGTATGTAGATGGATTGTCATTGTTAAGGAGAAGGGTCACTTCATCAGAGACCAGAGTGAGGTAGGAGACAATAGGAGAAGATATCTGAGTGATATGAGATGAGGAGGAAAAGAGAAGAGGGAATTTTTAGTGAATGGCCTCAATGTTTTCAATTAAATATGTGGTAAGGTCTTCAGCTGAGAGAGTGAAGGTAGGGAGTGCCATGCAAAACTTAAAGAGAGACAAAAAGTTATGGAACAGTCACTTTGGAGAGCATGATAGAAAATAAGAGTGAAATAGAATAATTGCCATACTATAGTGAGGGTCCAGTTGAGATGTGATAATATGAATTTGTAGCAGACCCATTAAGCACAGTTTGATGATTTCCTACTGGCTCCATTGCTCAGTACATGAACAGGAGCAAGGGGTAGCTGGTAGGAATAATACAGGTGTCAGCTCAGATACAAATTCCGCCTTCCTTGACCATCAGTTTTGTCTTAGGAGTTTTACAAATGATGCCACAGATATACGCATCACTTGGTAAGGTTGCAAGTAACTGGTTTCTTGTATGCAATTTTCTATCTAGAGAGACAAACTGGTCTAACTGGTAAAGTACCGTCCTTGGCTTTTGGTTTCAAATTCGATCTTGGACACTTGCCAGCTATGACGTTGGGCAACTTATTTAGCCTCAGTGTACCTCAGGCGACTTAGGATCAGAGATCTAGAGCTGAAAAGGATTCTAGAGGTCATAGCACAATGTCCTAATTTTACAGATTAGGAAATGAGGCCCAAAATGAGGCCAGCCAGGTATTTGTTAAGCACTTACTATGTTCAAGTCACTGTGCTAAATTCTGGGGATTAAACTCTGGGAATAAAAAATAAGGCCTTTGGAATTGTCTTCTGTCATTATCTTGATCAGAGCTCCTAAGTCTTTCATGACTGATTATTGTACAATATTACTGTTTCTGTGTGCAATGTTCTCCTGGTTTTGTTCACCTCACTTTGTAAGAGTCTTCCTAGATTTTTCTGAAACTGTCCTGTTTGATATTTCTTCACAATAGCACTCCATTACAGTCATATACCACAAGTAGTTCAGTCATTCCCCAATTGATGGACATCCCCTTGACTTCCAATTCCAATATGTGTTTAGCATTGATATTACTTCATTGCCTACGGTACCTTTTAGGAAGATGTAGTTTCCCTGCTTATCTGTTCTTTTTAGGTTTTTTAAGATTTTGCTTTGTCTGAGGTCAATTTTTTTTTAACTTTAGCTGAGGCATAATAGAAGTACATTTTGATTTATTGACGAAATCTTGTCAGTCGCACCCCGTGTGTCATCTATATCAAGTTAGCTCCAGAAATGGGAGGATTAAAACATCTAAAATGATCTATAGTCATACAATCTAAATCACTATCGTTTAGAGATATGCAGATCAAAACAGCTCTGAGGTACCACATCACCCCTATCAGATTGACTAACATGACAAAACAGGAAAATGATAAATGTTGGAGAAGATGTGGGAAAATTGGAACACTAATGCATTGTTGGTAGAGTTGTAAACTGATACAACTGTTCTGGAGAGCAATTTGAACTATGCGCAAAGGGCTATAAAACTGCATACCCTTTGACTCAGCAATACCATTTTTAGGTCTGTATCCCAAAGAGATCACAAAAACAGGAAAAGGACCCACATGTACAAAAATATTTATAGCAGCTCTTTTTGTGGCAAAGAATTGGAAATTGAAGATATGTCCATCAATTGGGGAATGGCTGAACAAGTTGTGCTATAGGAACGTAATGGAATACTATTGTGCTAAGAAATGATGAGCAAGTGGACTTCAGAAAACCTGAAAAGACTTATGTGAACTGATGCAAAGTGAAATGAGCAAAACCAGGAGAATATTGTACACAGTAACAACCACACGGTGTGGACTGACTTTCGCAGACCTCAGCAATGTGATCTAAGGCAACTCCTAAAGACTCACAATGGAAAATGCTATCCACGTCCAGAGAAAGAACTTTGGAACCTGAATGCAAATGGAAGCATAGTATTTGCTCTTCTTTTCTTTTATTGTTTTGTTTTGTTTCTTCTTTCTTGTGATTCCTCCCATTAGTTCTAATTCTTCTTTACATCATGACTAGTGTGAAAATATACTTAATATGAATGCGTAAGTAGAGCCTATATCACATTGCAAGCCATCTTGGGGAGTAGGGAGGAGAGGAAGGTAGAGAACATTTGAAACTCAAAATCTTATGGAAGTGAATGTTGAAAACTAAAAATAAATTAATTAATTATAAAAAAATCTATAAGCATCAAAGAGATTTGAGAAATCAGTGAGTTAGGAGAGAGTGTTCCAGGCAAACACTTGAATTTGGAAGAGAACGTCTCTGCCTTGGCCTCAGCTTCCTTTCTCCCTCCTTGGTTGATGGAGAGCTTTGTGTCTTTGGAGAACTGAAGAATTTGGACTTTTATCATCAATGTTCCAACAGTGTCAGGACAAGAGTGTTTGACATCACTGTCAGCATTGGGAACCAAGGACAGACTGGGTAAGATGATAAAAGAATCCAGAAGTAGGGAAACGTCTTGAGGATCCCAGCAAAGGGAGCTAGTTATAAGAGCTATGAGCTACTCTCTTTGCCATATTTGGAAGCTTGAGTCCACTTTCCATGGATTCTAGTATACTGGCCAGAAAGTGTGTCACAGACTTTGGGTGAGTAGGTGGCAATGTTTTGTAAAAACTATTTTTTTTTTAGTATACTGTATAACCTTTACTAAAAGTTAAGTAAGTTTTTCTGATATCATGGATAATCATAGGGAAAAACACATCAATAGAGGTTCATGAGATACGATATTAGAAAACATTTTCCAAACCCTTCAGGGATACTGCTAGATCTGAGGAGACAAGTAATAGTGGACCACTGACTTGGTCTGCCAGTGAGAATGGAATAGCCCCAGAACTTATTCTTACCATAAACTTATAGATCCTTAGAGCTGAAAGGGAACTTAGGGATCATTTAGTCTACACCCCACTTTTTCTAAAAGGTGAAACTGGTCTGTGACTTCCAGGGGATTGTCAGTAATGTTAAGAGTTAGTCACATTTAGCTTATTGCATTTTGTCAGTTCCTTTGAGGTTTAAGTCATCAAGCTACTTCATCACTAACAGTTTAGGCAAGGTGATGAATGCACTGTCATTGTCTAGGATTAGACAGATGCCTTTCTGTGATACATTCTTTAGTTCCATTATTTCAGGGTACAGCATTCCCCTAATGTAATAAGAGACACCCTAGTCAACATGCAAAGTGCAGCTGTGGTGGTTTGTTAATAATTTAGGGAGGCTGTTGATGACATATAACATCCTCTAGATGTATTCTTTTGGGCCTGTTGTTTATTTACTTCATCTGCAGGAAATGCCAAAGAAGGAACACTTCCCCTGATTTTAAGGCCTTGCATTTGCTGCTACACCCATCACACTACTAAGTGCATAGTTTATATAGTTAGTCAGAACAATAACAATATGGAAGTAATCACCAAATCATACTAAATCCTAAGATTTGGAGGAAAGTTGCAGGATCATGTGGCTTTACTTAGTCATCTTCTGGTCTTTGACATCCTTGATCTTGCCAGGAAGAGCCCAAACAGACATACTTAATGTTTGCATTGTTGATATGCACTCCCTCTTGAAATTATTTTTACGACAATTCTTCCAAGAAGCTCTGAGCCCTGTTGTTACAGGAGGGGTGCTCTGAACACAATCTCCTATTCTTCCACCATTCTTCTTCCCTGAATCTGTTTTACTGAATCTGTTCTTTATCCCTATCATGACCATTAGATCCTCCAGTCCTCCTAATTTTCCAAGTTTTTCAGTTTCATTCTGGGTGCACTTGCTTTCCTACTAATCACCTACCTCTTTATCAATCATTTTAACAACGCAACCACCGCTATCCTAGCAGCTGTCAAATCCTTCACCTCAGCTGTTGCAACTTTGCTAATCAGCAGCATGGGTTAACATCAGGGACCCCAAAGCACTGGAAGTGTAAATTATTTCTCTTTACTTACATGTGCCATGCTTCTCTACTTTTCAACTTTCTGTCCACCCATCGATGCTGGGTGCATTGTGGGAGAGTACACCTCAGATTTACGGAGAAGATGATATGTTTCTTACTATGCAATTAAAGTAAGTACTTAGCTTTGAGCTTGAATCTTCCAGCTAACCAGTGAAAGGCAAATATAATTATAGGGGCTTGAGGGCCATAGTGATGGGGATGTAGTACCACTGAGTACCTTCAACCAAGTGAGAGAAATGATTATTTCTCCCTTATATTAATAACCAATTATTAATTGAGATTAAGATTTTCCCCTACCTTGGAGGTCTCTAAGCAGAGGCTAGATGATCATTTGTGAGTTTTGCTGTGATGGGAATTTCCTTGTATGTGGGTTGAACTACTTAGCCACTATGGACCCTTCTAACTCTAAACTTCTATGTTTCTGTGAATTTGTGGAAACAAGAGCTGATAGAAAACCCCTCTGACTCTGCCCTGGGCTGGTTGGAATCTATGGATTCTATGGAATCTATGTTGTGCTTGTGGGCCTGGGAAGAGGCTTGAGGAGACTCCCCAGCATTTGTGGGTAGAGTACTGTCTGCTCCCCATCCTTCTGCTCTATAGGCCCTCCTGTCCTGGTCTTGCCTCTCCTTGTCTGATACTTCCTTCAACCATAGGGAAAGGCCCTGGGCCACAGTGGAGACATGCTTTTCCATTATGGGGCAAACCCTGCTTTCTCTAAATCCTGTTCCCAGATGCCTATTGTGTCCTAGGCAGAGGTCTAAAGATTCAGGTGCCACCAGCTGTTCCCCCATCTTCACACCTTGCTTTAGGTGGTGAGAGCCTTGGGTATTGGGGCCTTGACCAGTTTGTGGAAGGAGGACCTCAGTTCCCATTTCACCAGACTCTGATGGAGGGATAGTAGTAGACTCTGACAAGGCCACCTGTATAAAAGGCAAAGGGAATTGGCTGGAGTTCATTATTGAGTTTGATGGCACATGATGTGGAAAAGGAATAATAGCTCTCTGAGTGAAGAAAGATGATATAGGGATTCTTATACCTTGTGCTGTTACTATCCCATTGGGAGCAAGGAAAGAGAAGTATTGAATTTTGGCAGGAGCCCTACAAATGTGATGCCCTGGAGTATCATGTTTGTCTTGATTATGGCAGAGTATTACTTCCCATTCCATATTAGTGGATATGTTTCCCTTAAACAGATTTATTTTCTCATTGGCATATGTCAGCCAAGACTTCCATCCAACCAAGTGTTAATGAAAACTGATGAAATCATGTGCTGGACATGGAGTCAGGAAGAAGTGAGTTAAATCCTGCCTGAGATACTTAACCAGCTGTGTGAACCTGGACAAATCACTTAACCTCTGTCTGCCTCACTTTCTTCAACTGCAAAATGTGGATGATAACAGCACCTACCTCCCAGGGATGTTGAGGATAAAATAATTTGTAATACTTGCAAAGGGCTTTGCAAATCTTAAATCACTACTGTTCTCATTGGTATTTCTATACTACCCAAATTGGTATATATAATCCAGCTGTAAAGTAATGAAAAAGACCATAGGATTATAGAATGGAATTTAGGAAAGGACTTAAGAGATCACTGATTTTAGGAGTTCTTAACTTTGTGTCATTGGCCCCTTTAGCAATATGGTAAAGCTTATGGTCCCTTTTCAGAATAATAGTTTTAAATGCAAAAAATAAATACATCACATTACAAAGGAAACCAAAGGTTAGTGAAAATAAAGATATTTTTTCCCCCTTCCAAGTTCACAGGTGTGTTTCTAGGTGGCAGAGACAGGAGCTGAACCTGGGTACTCTGATTCCAAATCTAGTACTCTTTCTACTATATCATGCTGTTGTCAACATTGCTTATGTGGCTCATAGAATATATCATTCCTGCCTATAAATGAGAAGATTTTTTTGCCATAAATTTTAAGTCAAGCCAACAAATGTTTATTAAGCACCAGACACTCTGCTCAATGCTATCAGAACCTTCTTATTCAATACTCCATAAATCATGAAACAGCACAAAGAGACACCATTGTTAAGAGAAGCTTATATTTTGAGACAGTATTAATCTATGATACCAGGGTGTGGCTGCTGCACATGCTACAGCTTCTTGGAGTCACAGCTGAGATGGGTTAAAACAGACTGAGGATAACCAACAGGCATCAAACCCATGGATGAGTTGGGGGATATATACCCCAAGCATGTGAAGACTTCCCAGGGAGGGTAAGAACAATTTGTTCCACTGGCCATGAAGGTGGCTGAAACAGAGTATTTAAAAATATCTCTAGATATTATAAAATACCTGGGAGTACACCTGCCAAACCAGACCCGGGAGCTATCTGAACAAAATTATAAAAAAACCTTTTTATACAAATAAAATCAGGTTTAGATAATTGGAGAAATATTAATTGTTCATGGTTAACGCAGAGCCAATATGATAAAAATTGTAATCTTACTTAAACTAATTTATATATTCAATGCTATCCCAATTAAATTACCAAAAATATTTTCCTCAGTTAGAAAACATAATAACAAAATGCATTTGGAAGAACGAAAGGTCAAGAATATGAAAGGAACCAAGTAAACAAAATGCAAGGGAAGGAGGCTTTGTAGCAAAAGATCTTAAATTATGCTATAAGGCATTAAGTATGAAAACTATCTGGTACTGACTAAGAAATAGAAAGGTAGATCAGTGGAACAGAGTAGACATACAATCTGCAATAGCAAATGCCTATAGTAATTTTGTGTTTGACTAGGGTAAAAGCTTAAGTTTTTGGGATAAGAATTCATTATTTGGTAAAAATTGTTGGGTAAGCTGGAAAGCAGCATGGCAGAAATTGGGCATAGACCAACATCTTACACCATGTACGAAGATAAGGTCAAAATGAATACATGACCTAGATATAAAGAGAGAGATTGCAAGAAAATTTGAAGAACATGGAACATATTACCTATAAGACTTATGAATAGGTGAACAATTTATGAATAAATAAGATCTAGAGATCAGTAATATCAATTACATTAAGTTAAAAACATTTTGTATAAATAAAACAAATGTAGCCACGATCAGACAAAATTGGGAAAAATTTTTATAGGAGTTTCTCAAATAACAGTCTTGTATCTCAAATATATAAAGAATTTTGTCAAATCTGTAAGGATAGGAGTCATTCATCAAATGACAAATGGTCAAAGGATATGCACAGGTAGTTTTCTAATGAAAAAATTTATAGCCATGAAAAAATGTTCTAAATCATTATTTATTAGAGAAGTGTAAATTAAAACAAACTTGAGATATCATCTTATACTCATCAGATTAGCTAAAATGATTGATGGAGAAAGCAACAAATGTTGGAAGGGATATGGAAAAACTGGGACACTAATGCACTGTGGGTGGACCTGTGAACTCATCCAACCATTTTGGAGAGCAATCTGGAATTATGCCCAAAAAGTTATTAAACTGCTTATACCCTTTGACTCACTAATACTACTATGAGGTCTATTTCTAAAGATGATTAGGGAAAAAGGAAAAAAACCTAGCTGTTCTAAAATATTTATACCAACTCTCTTTGTGTGTGGCAGGGATGCCTGTCAATTGGGGAATGGTTGAAGAAGTTGTGATATATGATGGTGATGGAACACTACTATGCTATAAGAAACGATCAGCTAGATGATCTTAGAAAAACATGGCTAGATTTTCATGAAATAATGAAGAGCAAAATGAACAAAACCAAGAGAATATTGTATACAGTAAGAACAATATTGTTTTAAGAATAACTTTGAGTGAATGTCATTTGGACTATTATAAATAGCCAAAATAACTACAAAGGACCTATGAAAGAAGATACTATCTGCCTCCAGAGAAAGAATTGATAAATAGAAGTATGTATAGAATAATTGTACATGTATGTATATATGTATTTATATACATATATATCCATCTATCCATATTTGTGTCTAATGCTAGCTATACCCAAGGTGGGGGGAAGGAAGAAAAAAAGTGAAAAAAGTTACCTGATAACTTTATTGTATATTTAAAAAGAATATCAAATTGTACATAATTGTTTGATAGTTTCCTATGCAATCATCTTTTTTTTTCCTATCATACTATGTTATGAGAATTCTTGTTTTATTTCTTAAGTTCTGAATAAAATAAATTATAAAAAAATACCAAAGAGCTTACTTTCCACTGAGTGATGCAACATTGCAAACAGATAAGAAAATTTGAAGACAGAGAGGACTGAGAAGGATGATTTAAGGGGGATTAGGAAAGGCTTTAAAAATAGGAAGTGAAATATGAGCTTAGCTTTGAAGGAAGCTGAAGATTCTTAGAAGTGGAGTGAGGAAAGAAAACATTCCAAGCATGGGAGTCAGCACAGAAATAGGAAGGGGCTCCATGGCACAGTGGAGAGCATGATGAATTGGGAGTTAGGGGTCCTGGATCTGAATCCCAGCTCTGCCACTTACCATCTGACCTTCAGCAAATCACTACCCTCTCCCAGTATCCTCATTTGTAAAATGATGGTGATCTTTGAGATGCCCTCTAGCTATAATCTTATATGTCTGCTTCTTGTGTTTGGGGAAACATCTATTAGGTTCATTTGGCTAGAAGGTAGAGTAAATGGAGGGAATCTGAAAAATTAAGCTTGAGCCATGTTGTGAAGGAGGGGCTTTAAATACCAGGTTGAGGAGTTTGTATTTTATCCTAGAAAAATAGTAGAGAGCTCCTAAAGATTTTTGCTTTCATTCTAAAATGAAATTAAGCCTGGCATCAATGTCTGCAGAACTTTTAGTATACCTTCCTTTGTCTGCCCTCCTTTTTTTTCTTTTCTAAACTGACTGCTGTGAAAAGCAAAATCTATTCTGATTCTTTGTCTCCATTTATAATTTTGGGATGTGTCTCACAAAACCTGAATCCTCTTACAAGTTGCTACTTGATACCAGGAAGATCTTCCAAGAGCAACTGGTCTTTGGAATCCCTATATGGCTGATGTTTCTTTGCCTGAGTAGAAGTAGGTCAAGAGTCTGTAATAAATACAAGTTCATAAAGTCCAGATTCTAGATTATAATCCTTCACATTTCAGATCGACATCATACAATGCAGCCAGTAAGTATATTGGGACTGTCTTCTCCTCTATAGTGGACATTCAAGGCCCTTCTGAATGCATTTGTTTACTCTGCCAAATAGATTCCTCAGAATTCTGACCTCTAGGATGGGATCTCTGGTTTCCTCAGGCTTCTGGGTAGACTCTTTTTTCCTGTTCCAAAATGAGTAAAAGTCCTTGCTTATTTCTGGACCTGGCCTAATTATAAATTTATTTGACAAAGCAGTGTGTTTAATCACCTAGAAGTCTGAAAGGCTCTCTGAAGGAAATATATTTCGCTAAAAAAATTAAATTATATGATTTAATTGGTCAGAATTACTGAGAAACCTGACCTTAATGATGAGATTAAAAATAGATGTGATCCAAGGAAAGAAACAAGGTGGGGAAATAGTATCTCAACCATGAAATTTAAGCTATCAGCTTAGAAATATATATATATTGGAGAGGAGCTATAAAACTAGACTGAGTAAATTAATGTAATGTAATGATTGCTACAATGATTCTTTATGAATTGTAAGGAACATCATTAATATATGGAAACTTTGGATTCACGAATACTCTGATGTTTCTCCTGCCTTTCTTCACTCCTTCCATTCCCTACTTCCTCATGTGTTCCTATTTCAATCTTCTGAGACCTTTCCTTTCTTCAAACTACATGAACAAATAATTGGAGAGACATACTTTTTTTTAGACTTTTGGGGTTAAGTGACTTGCCCAGGGTCACACAGCTAGTAAATATCAAGTGTTTGGTCTGAGGCTGAATTTGAACTCAAATCCTCCTGACTTCAAGGCCAGTGCTCTATCCACTGCACCACCTCGCTGCCCCTTGACATACTTTTAGTTGGTCTATGCTGAGCTGCACTCTGCCTCTTATATTTATGTCTCCTTTAAACTCTGACTTCCCTTAGGTTGACATTTCCTATGAGACATAGCTACAGAATGAAATGACCAGCAAATGTTTCTTAAGGAACAAGTTCTCCAGAGGTAATATAATCCTTCCTATGGGATCAGCTATACTGATACTGTCACAGGCCAGTCCTTACCTCTCGTTCAGAATAATGATACAGCATATTAGTTACAATTTGCAGGATATTTTCCTCAAAATAGCCTTGTTATGTAGGTACTACAGATATTTCTAACCCCAGTTTACAAATGAGGAAACTGAGGCTTTGGAAAGTTATATGTATTATCCATAGTCACACAGCAAGTAAGTGATAAAGCTAGAATTTAAGATTGCAGGCTTATCAATGTAATGTTGGCTGGGACTTTAGATGCCAGCACCTTCATTTTACAGATGAGTAACCTGAGGTCTAGAGATTTGGTCACAGAGGTGGTGGACAGTCAGTTAACAAGAATTTATTAAGTGCTTACTCTGTGCCAGGAGTGTATGGGGTGGGTTTTCAGGAGGACTAGTACTTCTGGTGTGAGGGCTTGCCAGGTCCTTTTCAGAGCTTCTCATCCACTTTCGGTGTCCACTTGATGAATTCAGCTTTCACCTATGGATCCAAGAAGTTGTAGTATGCACAGTGGCCACACCCTGGTAAACCATCATGGGCTAAATTGGTTTGAGGGTGACCAGTAGGCCTCAAACTTGTTAGTGAGTTAGGCTGATGTCTACCCAAGTATGCGAAGATTTCCCCCGGCAGAGTGGGTGGATGAGAACAATTCGTTCCAATGGCCATGAAGGAGCTGAAGCAGAGACCATGGAGTGCTTACAGCTTGGTCAGATGTCAAAGATGCTAAGGTTATCTACTGCATCCTGGCCACATCAGTCTTCCATGACAAGACAAGACGTTGCCTTTGATTTCATTGGTCCTCTTAGAAAATGAGGGACAAATAACAACAACAACCACAACTATGTGCCAGGCACTATGTTAAGTGCCAGCAATGTAACCACAAGCTCAAAGAAAGATAATGCATGCCTGCCCTAATGGAGCTTGCATTCTAATTGGGAAAGACAGCACGTAACATAAAGCTGGAATGAGGGGAGCTACCTGCTTTACACACCTTAAAGCATTGTATAGATGACAGTAATGGTGATGATAAACACAGGAAGAATATCTTGGTGATAGTAAAGTCATAACAAGCTAAAATATATCAAATATTACTTAAATATTTAAATTTTATTTATCATATTACAAATACTTATATGATAAACAATAAATACCATTTAAATATTTAAATAACATATATTAAATATAATATTAGCATATTAATAGCAGCCATCACTGAGCCCTCTGCTGATGACATTGCATTCTAATTGGGAAAGACAGCATGTAACATAAAGCTAGATTGAGGGGAGGTGCCTGGACCTGGGGCATGATGGGGGAGTCAGATTGTGGCCTGGTAAGAAATGAAGAGCTGGGGGCAGCTAGATGGCTCAGTGGATAAAGCTCCAGCCTTGGAGTCAGGACAACCTGAGTTCAAATCTGCCCTCAAGACACTTGACACTTACTAGCTGTGTGATCTTGGGTAAATCACTTAATCCCGATTGCCTCACCAAAAAAAAAAAAAAAAAGAAAGAAAGAAAGAAAAAGAAATGAAGAGACAGTTGGCCTGAGCATCCTCCTTAAATGGGAGGGGCTCAAGGTGCTTCCAACATGTGAATTCCAGGACAGAAGTGATCTTCCAGGATGAAGAGTTTTCTGGAGGCATAATGGAGGAGTCCAGATGAGAAATAAGGAACAGTCTTTAGTAAGCAGCAAAATTCCAGCTCAGGTACTATTACTAAGTCACACACTATAAGTTCACTGCTCTTTACTGAAACTTTAAATCAGGTCTTGGGATTCTAAAGTCAGTCCACTACAGCACATTACCTCTCTATTTCCAGTTGACCTACTATGTATGTCTATATATCATGTGTAATATAGCCTCCTCTTCTGCATCACCTCAGTCTCTAGGGAGGGGAAGAGGATTAGGTTCTTAGCTCGGCTTGGTTTCCATAGCCAATATTGCTGGTGCCAAGTTCAAAATACCTGTTGGGGCTCCAGTCCCAGGCACCTTGGCTTCTCAGGGCTTCCGAGCAGGCCTGGATGGTTACGCCATGGGATCGTGTCTTCAAGTTTGTCATGGCTTGAGCTCCTGGTGGCACCTGAAACTGAGGACAAACAACACAGAACAGAAACAAATACCCCCAGGACCATTTCTCAGAGCTGGGGTACAATAGAAGGAAAAAAGGGAAGGCAAATCCCTCCTTCTCACCTATTCACTTGGTGGCTTCCAGGCAATAGAAAAAATTCACTGAAAAGCTGTAGCCAAAACATGGTAGAAAGAGAGACAAGCTTTCATTATTTGTAAATAGACAAGCATCCAATCAAAGGGGGCTATTCCACTGATGTAGTAGGAAAAGGAAATGGCAAACTAGTCCAGTTTTTCTTTGCCAAGAAAAATCCAAAAGGGGGAGGGCAGTTAGGTTGCTCAGTGGCTACAGCACCAACACTGAAGTCAGGAGGCCCTGAGTTCAAATGCGGCCTCAGACACTTGACACTTACTAACTGTGTGACCCTTGGCAAGTCACTTAACCCCAATTGTCTCACAAGAAACACAACAAAACAAAACAAAAAACAAAAAACAAAACCAAAAGGGGTCACGAAGAGTCAACATTACTGAAAAAACTAAACAGCAACAGCAGTTAACAAGGGGGTTATGGAGGGTGGTATTTATGATGATAAGTGGTATGAGGCTACCTGGGCCCATATGTACATTTGATCTGTGAAGTTATTGTTAGACAAAAGGAGGGAGACCTTCCGAACTGATTTTAGAGGTAAAAGCAAAAAAGAGATAGAAGAGAGAGACAGATGGACAGTCAGAGAGATGGAGAGAGAGAGAGACAGAGACAGGGACAGAGACAGAGACAGAGACAGAGAGAAATAAATACAATTAAGTTTCTAACTACATGCTAATTCTTTGGCAAGTGTCTGTAGAATGGCCTCCAGTTATATTCTCAGGCGAGGTGCCCAAAGCCTCTTGTGGGTACTGAGTTATTTTGCTTCTAGGATTCTACATGTGAAACCCCAACTCAGATTCAAAAGGGGAGAGGGAATAAACTCCCACTACCCTAAGATCTTAACAAGGGGATAAAGGCTTTATTTATTAATAAAGCTATATAGAAATGTGCAAATGCATGTATATATTCTGCAGCAAGCAGCATTGATTCATATGCATTCCTTAGGAAGAGAAAAAATACCACTTGCAGGTACAAAATCATGAGAAGTGAAACCAGATACTCATACCTATAATAAGAAAATGAAATAGAACTACCTAGAATGGCGCAAAAGAAATTTTTTTGTTGTTGTGCACTGAGGCAGCACAGTAGATTAAGTTTGGGTTCAGGAGTTAGGAAAACTAGCCGTAGGCATTTATTAGCTGTGTGACCCTGGGCAAGTAATTTCCTGTCCATGTGTTTCAGTTTTCTCAACTGTAAAATGCGGATGATAATAACAGCTGCCTATTAGGCTCACTGTTTAAGTGTCAAATGAAATAATGTTTGCAAACACGCTTAATGTGATGCTTTTTGTTTTTATTTACTTGTTTTCAGTCATTTCCAAGTAAGTAAAATAACTACTAGGAATGATTTATACTTTCAAAATATTAATATTAATTTTTATGATGACATTAATAACCCTTTATGAACATGATTTTTCAGGAGGAGAAAAACAGAAGACATAGTAGATAGAGACCTAAACTTGAATTTAAAAGGATTTGGGATTAAATGCCCCTGAGACACCTACTAGCTGTGTGACTCTAGGTAAGTTATTTAAATTTCATGAGCCTCAGTTTCCTCATCCATAAAATGGGGATAATAATAGCATCTTCTTTGTTGACTAATTGGCTGATTTGTAAACATTGTTGTTGCAGTTTATGTTTATAATAAAAGCAGGGTAACTTTTTGGATTTTTTTTTTAATGACAGACTTGGTATGACAGAAGCCAGCTGGGCTTGGAGAACTAGTGACCTCTGTTTAAGAATGAAATCAAATGTTGCCTCATCAACTATGACATGCTGATTGCCTTACAGTCATTATTCCAGGTAAGATATCTTCCTTTGAGATGGCACAGTAGATAAAATGCTAAGCCTGGAGTTAGGAAGAAGGAAGATCTGAGTTCAAAGTCACAGATATTTACTAGCTGTGGTGATTCTGGGCAAGTCACTTTGCTACCCTTTGCCTCAGTTTCCTCAACTCTAAAGTGGGGATAATAAAAGCAACTACCTGCCAAGATCATTGTGAGGATCAAATGAGAAAATATGTTTAAGGTACTTAGCACTGTGACTGACACATAATAGGAACTTAACAAATGCTTTTTTCTTAACCCCCCCCCAAATCCTTTCCCCTTCTCTACATTTGCCTCTCCTACTTTCATCAATTCTGGATTCAGCAATACCTGGGTTACATAAAGGGCTGGTTCATGTGGAGAGATTGGTAATGGTTTTACTGCAAACACAAAGTAGTTTTCAATTTTGATAATTATTCAATTAATTTTTTTCTAGGGTCAGACCTCATTTTATCTGTATTTGGCAAAACATTTTTTTTTCATGTAATAAGATGAAATAATACAAACAACTGTCTTGAGCTTGACCAACTGCAAAGATTCCTAATTTGATAAGGAGACAATTCTATCTGGGATTGTGCCTCTGAGTCAGGTCACGCTAAATATGAGATGATGCCAAGGATTTGAAGTTTGGGAACGTAAGAATGTTTTAAAAATAAAAGTGATGCCAACTGGTTTGTTAGGGCTGTTAAAATATGTCAGTGTTTAAAGTGTATTAAACTGGTATAAAAGAATACATTTCTATCTACTTTTGGTGTGTGGATGGAGGGTAAATTTGCTGGCTAATGATAAATCCTAACATTTCTTTTGAAACCTAAACTAGCAAACTGATGTCTGTGCAGACACTACTAACCATTTTGACTGCTTAAGTATTTGAAGTCTTCCGTGATTACTCCAGCTGTAGGTGATGTCTCTGTTGCCTCAACTCTCTTACCGCTTGTTCATCTTTCTTTTGAACTTACTGCTCTTAGTTTTGTTTTATAATTACTTTCGAGTCTATTTTCTTTCTCCTGTTTCTTTGTAAGATGCTTGAAGACAGAGAATCATCTTTGTTTCTCCACAGGCACAGGGTCTCTCGCATAATAATTAGTGTTCATATAGGACTTGAAGGTTTGCTTAGTGCTTTACCCAGGTTATGGTTAAAATTGGTCCTTGTCCTTATAACAGTCCTGTGAAGGAGATGTTATTGTCACCCCCATGTTACAGATGGAAAATTCAATTCCATAGTTTGTTCGGGCAGCTCAAAAGAGCTGATTGTTAAATTGATAGGATGAGTATTTACCACTCAGACATTGTCAAACAGCTGCAGATCGGCAAATAGCTGCAAACTGGGACTTGATTTAGTGTTTTGTTGATTGTCTGGAGCCAAAATAGAGATAGAGAAAATTGTTAATAATGCAGATTAATTTTTTCTTTTTTTAAATCAATTAATTTATTTGTAGTTTTCAACATTCACTTCCACAAGATTTTTGAGTTCCCAATTTTCTCCCCATCTCTCCCCTCCCCCCACCCCAAGATGGTGTGCATTCTGAATACCCCTTCCCCCAATCTGCCCTCCCTTCTACTACCCCCCATCCCCTTTTCCTTCTATTTTCCTGTAGAGTAGAATAGATTCCTATACCCCATTGCCTGCATCTTATTTCCCAGTTGCATGTGAAAACAATTTTTAACATTTGTTTATAAAACTTTGGGGTCCAAATTCTCTCCCTTCCTCCCTCCCCATCCCCCATTGTTGAGAAAAGCAAGCAACTCCATACAGGCTATACATGTGTAGTCATGCAAAACACTTCCGTAATAGTCATGTTGTGAAAAACTAACTGTATTTCCCTTCATCATATCCTGCCCCTCATTTATTCTGTTCTCTCTTTTGACCCTGTCCCTCCTCAGAAGTGTTTGCTTCTGATTACCCCTCCCCCAATCTGCCCTCCCTTCTATCATCCCCCTCTCTCTTATCCCCTTCCCTCCAATTTTCCTATAGGAGAAGATAGATTTCCATACCCAAATGAGTGTGTATGTTATTCCCTCCTCAAGCCAAATCCTATGAGAATAAGATTCACTCATTCCCTCTCACCTCCCTCCATTTCTCCTCTACTGTAAAAGCTTTACATTCCTCTCTCATCCCTTATTTTTATTTTCTAGATATCATTCCTTCATATTTCAATTTACCCTGTGCCTTCTGTCTATATCTATATCTATATATCTATATCTATATCTATGCATATATTTTTCCTTCCTACTACCCTAATAGTGAGAAAGGTCTCATGAGTTGCAAATATTATCTTTCCATGTAGGAATGTAAACAGTTCAACTTTAATAAGTCCATTATGATTTCTCTTTCCTGTTCACCTTTTCATGCTTCTCTTGACTCTTTGTATTTGAAAGTCAATTTTTCTGTTTAGCTCTGGTCTTTTCATCAAGAATGCTTGAAGGCTCTGTATTTAACACGCACAGTGGTGGGAGAAGGCAGGAACAGATCAAAACAACAATAGTGTGGCTACAGCATTGAGTACTTGTGAAGGGCAGTGTGTTGTTAAGAAAGACTAGATTAGTAGACAACATAGAAAAATATAGCAACAAGCAGTAACTGGATGGACTTGGTTTGATTACTGGCTCTTATACTTATTAAATGTGCAAGCTATTATACCATAAACAAGTTATTCTCTGTGGGTTCTCAACTTCCTCATCTTTAAGATGAAGACAATGGTATTTACGGCACAGGGTTGTTTGAGAAAAGTAATTTGTAAATCTTAAAAGCACTACGGAAATGTAAACTGTTATGAACAAGTAAATAAAGTGTAACCTGTAACTGTTGCTATTGAGAGCAAAAAAGGATAGCTGGTGGTTGAACACAATCTCCCTCTCAACTAGTAAAGGGTGGAAAAGAATACTCTTAGACTATTCCTCTGTCCACCCACTAGGGGGCAAGCTCAGGACAAGACTTTCTACTTTTGAGGACAGAGACTTCTTGCCTCACAGGCTACCCACCTGTGTTCTCATTTTCCCCCTCTTCCTTTGCCCTTGCTTCTTCATCATACCCTTTCACAGCAACCAACAGACAAAATTGTCCAGGGGCAATAGCCTCAGATCCTGGAATTCCCTTTCTTTGCTCTTACGGGATTCTATAGGTTTGTCAGTAAAATATAAAATCAATTAACATAGCTCATCATCCCCATTTTATAGAAGAAATTTATTTCCTCTAGCCATTGGCCAGAGGATGGTATCTCTGACCTAAGCTAGGAAGAACATTTTCTAACGAGTTTTCTTCTGTGCAGTTACAATAGTCAGCTTTTCTCCCAGTTGCATCCTCTGATCATGACCAGAGCATATACGTGGAAGTGCACATCTGGGCCAACCACAGATGTTTCATATGATGAGAAGAAAGAGTCAGAATAATAAAACAATTAGAGAGTACCAAAACAACAAATAGCAATGAACGTATTTAACCAACAAGCAAGTAGAAGTGAAGGGAGAATTGGAGAGTCAAACCCTTGTGGAACTGCCTCACAGTTCTCACAGAAGGATGTTACTGACACCTCCCAGCATACACAATCAGTCTTCCTTGCAATAAACTTGGAGGCTGAGGTGAATAGCTGTTACCCTTAGTCCAGAATCTTATTATCTATTCCTAGAACATGGTAGGGGAAAAAGCAGGTGAGGGAAAGACATTATTTGGCAGGAAGAAGGCGTGAAGCCTGTTTGGATGACTGGCAGTAGTGACATATGGAGAAATTTCACCGCTCAGGATAGCACAGCCCTTGAGTGGGAACTGAAGGTCTTCTTAGGAAGGGGCAATGGTAGCAACAACAGAATCAGGGGCTAGAAGACATTGGTGAAGCTGTGCCTGGTTCCTGGTTCTCAGGAGCTCAAAGCCATTCTCTCTTCTCCTCTTCTGTTTTGATGGAGAAGGACAGAGTCCGGAGGAACCAGGACTGGCCCTCTCGTAGACCTGTATAAACAAAAGTCTATAAGCCTGACAAAAGCACAGTGCTCTTGTAAGAAAATAGTGTGGAACACATAATTTTTTATTGTTAATGTAGTAAAAGTCAATTTTATTTTGTATTCATGGCCAGCCATAAATACTTTTGAAAATACTGTAGTATCCTAAGTAAAGTTGATATTGCTTTTCTGAATATGATACAGCACTGGGGCTTCACTGTCACATGAAAAATGTAATTTATCCAGTACAAGGCAAGGTGAACTGTTATTACAGCTTCTAGATTTATTACCGGCAAACTTTGAATGACACACCCCTTAAAGGCTAGCCTTTGACCAGAACCTACTACACTCCTTGTTCTTGAACCAACAAATAAGAGTATCGGTGTCTTCTTCCCCAAGCTGAGAAAGAGTTGACATAAATGACCTTAGGCAACTGGGTGTTGCAGTGGATAGGGCTTTGGACTTGGAATCAGGAGACTTGTGTTCAAATCACATCAGCTGTGTGACTCTGGGCAAGTCCCTTAACCTCCATCTGCCTTGGTTTCTTTATCTGTAAAATGAAGATAATAATAGCATTTACTTTCCAGGATTGCTGTAAGGATCAAATGAAATAATATTAGTAAAGCACTTTGCAAACCATAAAACATTGTATAAATGCTTGCTATTTTATTTATGTTGTTGGATATGATGCTTGCTATTGACTTGATGGGCTGATATTTTCAAGCATAAATTTTCTCTGTTCTGCCTGCTCACTTTATTGTCAAGAGCTCTCTACTTACAATTTATGGGCAAAATTGATATAAGAAATTCTTATAAGAAATATAAGAAATCTTTAATTTCTGTCACATGTAAAGATATGATTCCATGGGCTTTTTGCTGGAGCCCTTTTAAATGCCAAATGCAGTTTGATGCAATACAATAAATTAGCCTTTTTTTCAGCACCTACTTATGTTCTAGGTGCTAGAAGAGATACAAAGTTCCCATGAACTCTTGCCCTCAAGTCCAGGAAGTTGTTGATAGAAGTCATCATTCTGAACTCCACATTTACTGTAGCTAATTACCTTTTTGAGGCAGACACTGCAATACAAGTATTAATGCTCTCACTGGGCTGTTTATTTTGCTTGTGAAATGTAAATTTCTGAATAATGACAGACCCTACTTGTGAGATATTTGCTCTTAATGATATTTCAAATTCATCCACTATTATCCAGTCATTAGATGAAATCAGGATGGGGATGGGAACCTATTATGACATATGTGGCATAGGCTGTCAGAGGCTTGGAAAGCTGAAGACAGTCACTATGCATAAGTTGGACATTCAAGATTCCCAATTTGGTATTTAATTGGGGATTTTAAATTTATTCTTCTCCTAGTGGCATGCCTAATTCATTGATCTGCTCTCTTTTTTATTTTATTGATATAAGACAATTAGAGATATAAAATTTCCCCTAAGTACCACTTTAGCTGCATCCCATAAATTTTCATATGTTGTCTCATCATTTTCTGTAACAAAATTATTGATTATTCCTTATTCTTTGATCCATACATCAGTTGTTCAGTAAACTCTTACTAAGTGCCTACTCTGTGCCAAGCACTGTACTAAGCTCTGGTTATACAAAGAAAGGC
This sequence comes from Phascolarctos cinereus, assembly GCF_003287225.1. Lineage (NCBI taxonomy): Eukaryota > Metazoa > Chordata > Mammalia > Diprotodontia > Phascolarctidae > Phascolarctos > Phascolarctos cinereus. The sequence continues at coordinate 155,734,332 of NW_027556180.1, forward strand.
AAAAGACAAACCCTGCCCTCAAGGAGCTCACAATCTAATGGGAAAGACAATATACAGAAAACTATGTATACACAGGGGAAAAAATGAAATAACAGAGGGAAGACACTAAAATCAGGAGAGATTGGGAAACGTTTCCTGCATAAGGTATACTTTTGTCTGGGATTTGAAGGAAGTTACAGAAGTCAGGAGGAGGAGATGAGGAGGGAGATTATTATTGGCACAAGATTCAGTTAAACAAGTATCTATTATGTGTAATCACAATCTGTGATCTAGGAAACACCCCTAAGGTATTTTATTTAATAATCTGTGATGACTTTTGAAGAAAATATAGTTTTTCCTCTCCCCTCTTGAGCAAAATGTAAGCTCCTTGAGGGCAGGTACTGTAATGCTTTTATTTTTGTTCACCAGTGTTGAACATGATGCCTGTCACATAGAAAATACTTGCTGACCTGAATCAAATCAAATTCTGTGAAAACAGCAGCTGTAATAAATACATCATGAACATGCTTGTTCCATACTCAAATTTTAAGTAACAGATCTGGGAGAGCTGAAGGAAAAGTAGAAAAAGTGTTTGTTTTGTTTCAGGCCTATACTCCATGTGATAGAATGAATGAAAAATGTACTGTTCATATTATATTTTTTCAAAAAGCATAGCAACTACATGGGTCATTTAACTAAAAATATGTACTATATGAGTGGACAAATTAATATTTTTAAATAATGATTATCTATACTACTTAGACCTGTATTTTTTAAGAAAATAAATATCATGTGGGTGCAATGTGTATGTGATTTATGATCCCATAGATTTTGCTTTGGCAAAGCAAGTCAAGAAAGAGACTGTTTATGGCCCACAACCAGTTTACTATCTGGAACTGCATAAGGCAATGGTTTTAAATGGTTGGGATAACTTGGCAGGCATTTCAGACTAGAATAAACACATTCCTGGACACTGACACAGATGTGTTTCAAGATGCGTGCATTTTCCTACATTCATGTTCTCTGAAGTTAAAAGCAATTTGACATTTGTATGAACTCTCTATGATATCCTAGCTTGGACAAATGTTCCTTAGGTCCTATCCAGCTGGAAAGTTTTATGATTCTCTAATACACTTTCTATTAGAGAGATGACAGAACACTCAAATACTTTTCTAGCTACCTGTAATGGAGGGTTTCCTGTTTTCTTATCTATGAGTGAAGGCATTTTATAGTCTTCTCCTTCTCTGTATGGCAGCCATCCCCGCAGTCTCTTTGAGATGTCACTTTGGTAGTGTGGTATAGTGAAATGAGTATGGGAATGGAGTAGGAATACCTTGATTTGAGTCTTGATTCAGACACTACCTGTGTGACTTCTGCCTCACTAAGAAGAGGTAACTTCACCTCTCTGAGACTCAGTTTCTTTATTTGTGAAATGGAGATGATAATACTTGCACAACATACAGCTCAGGGTAGTTGCAAAAGCATATTGTAAACCTTAAAGTGCAATGCTATTATTAATGATGATAAAAGAGTGTGTGTGTGTGCATGCGTGTGTGCATGCGTGTGTGTGTGTGTGTGTGTGTGTGTGTGTGTGTGTGTGTGTGTGTAATCTTTCCAAGGATGATGTGCTAGGCATCTTTGAATTGGGCAGGGATTCAAGGCAGTAATTTAGTCGACTGATATTTTATTTAGCAGTAAAACACATAAGTTATCTTTTATTTAAGAGAGTATTACCCTACACTGACTGAGGAAGGGATTTTAGTATGGTTCAGGCTGAGTTTTCTATGAACATTAGGAAGAGTGGTTAGTAAAGTGTAGCAGATGACAGTTCTCTTTAAGAAAAACAAAGTTTGGTTTATGAAATGCAAGTCTTTAAATCAAAGTATTACCTAGAAAGTTATGTTTTGGGTTCCTTTTATAACTCATTGGGGGCAATTTTGATTGGAAAAAAGAGTATTTTGATTCCTTTTGGTTTTTATTAAAGTTTGTTCATTAAATTGTATGCTTTTTGAGGGATGTCTTTTGCCTTTTTTTGTATCTAAAGCCTGGCACATCTAAATGCTTAACAAATATTTATTGAATTAAATTGAATTGAATTGAAAAATTTCATTGCTGTCTCCTGGGCAGGTTCAAGAGTATAGAGGGGTAGGGAACACATAGACTTCCTTTCTTAATAATGGAAATAAGTTTTCTCTTCCCTTCCCTTGCCTTGCCTTCCCTTCCCTTCCTTTCTTTCCCCACCTAAATGACTGCTTTAATACTTCAATGGATTTGTAAGCTTTATAAGCATAGTTATTCCATCCAATAGTGCAGATCACCAGCATGAGCCTTCTCATTCTATGCAGTTCTTATCTAGGTCCACCTCCACCTGTAGAGAGGATCTAATCAATTCTCTGATGCCTTCTAGTCTTTTAATAATCTGTGACTATTAGTGAGGATTTGAGTTGTTCATCTATTATCCTTCTTGGATTGCCCAGGATCAGCTTGCCTTCTTTTCCAATTACAGATGTGCTGGAAGATATCTTTAATGTCTTTTCTTACATGGAAGTCACTATTAACATGATGCCAAAGCCTTCTTACACCTAGCATGTAGAGGTCCTAAATCATGTAGGAAATGTTCAGTGCTCATTTTCTCGTGTTTTTGTGTTGGGTAGGCCCAAGACTCATCTCCTAACACTGTAAAAATTGATCATATTACAGGGGTGAGGAACCTGCAGCCTCGAGGCCACGTGTGACCCTCTAGGTCCTCAAGTGGCCCTTTGACTGAATACAAACTTCACAGAACAAATCTCCTTAATAAAAAGTTTGTTCTATAAAACTTGGACTCAGTCAAAGGGCCATACTCAAGGACCTAGAAAGCCACATATGGCCTCAAGGCCACAAGTTGCCCACCTCTGATAGAATCACACTAAGGAGAGACATTCAGAAAGACAAATAGACATGCAGAAAGTAACACAAAGATTGAGCAGACACATAGACTAAACAGTTTATATATTAAGACATGGCACAAGTACAGCTTTTCTCCTCATCCTTCAGGATTTTAATGGGTTTAGTCAGCAAGGAAAGAATTTTAAAAGTCCTTCCACACTGATTAGCAACTCCTTTTCTATCAGGGAGATTAGGAAAAGAAGCTACATTGTTCTAATGCTTCTTCCCTCATGAACAGATCCTCTTCCAAGCTTTTCTGATGTTTTCCACACTACACAATTGTGCTTTATCTGTGCTACCCTCCACATGACATGCGCATGTTCCATGAGCCAGAGTATACACAAACAATTTGGCAACAAGGTTAACTCACAGTCCTGGACTACCTTTTGAAATGTGTACCGCCAATACTTCTAATCCATTTCAAACCAAAGAGACAGAAAATCTTGCCTGCTCTTTCACTTAGTGTCTGTCACCCCTTTTCTCTGGTCTGGAATGTGACTTGCACTGGCACCAAAGTTCAAAAGCAAAAATCGCTGGAAGGGCCCTTTTGGCATTCTCCTTGTGAGATAGCATTCGATGTGCTTTCATTCCTTGCTTTAGATTAAATCCCAATTGCCTAGATTTCCCTCTACCCCTTGTTATAATAGAAGAAATTAATAATTCAGGTAAGGGTTGGACTGGATAATCCCCTGAGGTTTTATGATCCTATGCCAAATGGAAAATAAAACTTTGAAGCAACGAGGTATATGAGTTTCCAAGAACTCTGCATGTTTATGTGATGTCACCAAAGGACTTCTAACTCATGACTGCAGAATTTGAAATACCAGGGCCTAATTTAGGCCAGAGCTCAGACTCAGTACATTTTTTTTTGTGGGGGAGGGAGGGAAGTCAGGGGAAAAGAAGCTTAGAATGATGCCATTAGATGGAATGGAGAGGAGCAAGAGCTGGTATCTCATTTGGAGTTTTAAATTTATTTGATGCACCTGGCCTTCTGGGCAGTCTTTCAACACATAAGTCATCGTCCATGCTGGTGGAGTTTACAGGCAAATAAGAAGGAATTATAAAAGGACAAATAGAAAGTACGACAGCTTAACACTCAGTCTTTGCATGGACCTGTGTCAAATCCAAGATGCTAAGTGACTACTTGACCTTTAAACATGTTTATGTTGGCTAAATTTTTTATCAGATTCCGAATGTGGAGCAGTTTTCAAGTGGAGGCTACTTAGCACTCTATAAATAATCTAACAAGATTATTTTTTTAAAAAAATATTATTAAAAGGCCATTTTAGGCTTGGCCTATATTTAGAGAATTCAGTTGTTTCCCCAAACTTCTTGACATTTTCCAGTCTTCCACAGTTGTAAATCTTTTTCATCTTGCAAATCTTTTAGCAGGAATGCAAAACCCATGCTAACCTGCTCCTACTTCACACACACACACACACACACACACACACACACACACACACACACAGAAGCAGGAGGTGATGTAGGCTTTTATGATGAAATAGAAAACACTAAAGAAATCAGCCTGAAGACAACTTGGAAGACTCTTTAGAAGGTTCACATTTTGAGAATCATCAGAGTGTGGCTCTGTATTAGAAATGAGGATGAAAAACTTTAATGCCATTCAATCCAATTAAATTCAACAAATATTTATTAGGCAGCTATTTTGTGCGAGGCAGAAAAACAACATAATCCCTACCCTTTTCATGATAATATTCTAGGAGAGATAACACACATACCTCTAAGGCAACATTTAAACTGTTAACCAAAAACAGTATCACAAGTCCATGAGACATTGTGTTGCAACTAGATTTATTACAAAAGAAATGAACATGCATGTAGAACCCCAAGCCAGGGCAAAGAATTCACAGTCCAAATGTTAGTTTCCATATTTATGAAATTGCAACAAAGAAGGAGAAACAGAAATCTCTGCCTAAATGGGAGTGGCAGGGGAGGAGAAATCATGAACAATTAAGATAGCAAAAGCAGAATTCTTTCCCTTTTAGGAACTGGTAGACTATGAAGATATGATGGTCTGTTTATCTACAAGGTCCCAGCTGCATGAACAGTTTCTCAGTCTAGTGCAGACTGATCGGTGCCTTTCCTGACTCTCAAGGCCACACAGGAATCCAGCTTGGGATGCAAAAACAAAAAAACAAAAAAATTATGTCAACTCAGGGAAGTGGGGTGAGGTGGGAGAGTATTCATCTTTGACACATTCAGGGCCTCATGCATACTCCAGATGCAGTGTTTCTGGAAAATATGGAAACTCAAAAAGACAAATTTAAGGGATCTCTTAACACTACCATGTGCCAGGTATTGAGCTGAGCTCTGGGGATATAAACAAAAGTAAAAACCAGTCTCTGCTCTCAAGGAGCTCACAATCTAATGTAACTATGTACAAATAAGATATGGATGAAATAAATAGGTGATAATCTTAGAGGGAAGGCACTAGTAATAAGGGGGGTGGGGAGAGGCTTTTTGAAGAAGAAGGGCTTATAGATGAGACTTTAAGAGAAGAGAACCAAGAGATGGAGATGAGGAGAGAGAGCATTCCAGATATGAGGGACAGCCAGAGAAAATGCCTAGAGTCAGGAGATGGAGTAAGGAAGGTTGTATGAGGAAGAGCAAGAAAACCAGCATCACTGGATTGCCAAGAATGTGGATGAAAGTAAAGTTTATAGAATGATTTTTATGTGTGTGTGTGTGTGTATACACACATACAAATATTTATGTCTAATGGTAGCCATCTCTAGGGTGGGGCAGAGAGGAGAAGGGAATAAAAAAAGAGAAAAAGGAAATCAACATGATAACTACTATATAATTAAAAGGAATAGCAAGTTGTACATAATAGATATGCAGTTTCATGTGCAATCTTTTTTTTGTTATGCTGTATTATGGAAATGCTTATTTTATTCTATAAATTAAAAAGAAAATAAATGTAAAATTCTAAAAATTAAAAAAAAGCAGTAATCACCAAAACTAAAAAGAAGAAGAAGAAAAAAGAAGAAGAAGAAAAGAAAACTGGAAAGGTAGGAGGGGGCTAGGTTATGGAGGACTTTAAATGCCAGCAGAGGATTTATATTTGATCCGGGGGGGGGGGAGTCATAGAGGGCCACTGGAGTTTATTGTGGTGACATAGGTATGCCTGACTATAACAACAATATGAATCAGTACATGATTGTGTGTAGGTGAGGTACAAAGAGAGTGGCATGAGAAATTGGAGGAGGAAGAGATAGAGGTAGGGATGGCATCTGAGCTGAGCCTTGAAGCGAGGAAAGGAATTGAACAGATGGAGGTGAGAGTCTATTGCAGGAGAGAATGTTGAAGTATGGGAGAAGGCAGAAACTCAACTAGAAGACAGTGCTTAAAGAGGAGTAGCATGGAATAAGGTTGGAGCAGTAAGTTGGGGTCACATTGTGGAGGACCTTAAATACTAGGCTAAATGTTCCCCATTCTAGTCATTGTCCACGTAGTTAGCAAAGTTATTTTCCTAAAGCAGGTTTATCCTCTCTCTCCCCACCTCATGCAATAAACTCTTATCCAGATTTGTATTTAGTACAAGGTTTTGGTGTCTGAAAGGACCGGTCAGAGAAAGGCAGGACTTCAGCCCCAGAGAATTGGAGAGAATAGGGTGGCATATTTTGAGAGAAATGGAAACAGGAAATAAAGTAGTGATTGAACACTAGAACTTGAGTGTGTTACTGGGGAGTTGGTCACAATGAATAACCTATATTGAGTTGCTAGAATTAAATTACAAGTTCAAGCCATGACCACCATCAGGACTGACATGACTGACATCAGGACTGGGAGCTGAGTCTTTATATTCCTCTGGATTAACAGGCAGATCAGTCATGCTTCCTGAGAGAAGACACATTAGTCCTGAGCCACAGACTGCCAGTTCTTCTTTGGGATATCTCTGACTGTTAGGAAGTTTTCCCCTGACGTCATTAGGCAAGTTTTCCTCTTTGTAATTTTCACCCATTGCTTCTGGTCTTGGCTTCTGTTGCCAACATCCTAGGGTTGAGTACTAAGGAGTAGGATATAGCAAAACCTCCAGATGGGAGTTAAGTTGCTCTAGATGGATAGTTAGAAACCTTTTAAGAAAGAAGAGTAACTTTGGGGGATATTCTTAGGTTACTTTTTTTTTTTGGAAGAGCCACACTAGATTTCAATTGATGCCAGAGATATTTCGCATCAATTTTATCTACTCTACTTACACATCTTTGTTACTTTATATATTTTTTTAAAAAAGCTAATTCAATATTTTCTATCAGAAGGTCAAATCATAACTATATATTGTCTCCAAAAATCCCTCCTTATGGCATATGGATCTAGGAACCGGGAGGGAAAGTGTTGTGACACTCTATAATCTTTTCCTAGTAGTGCATTACTGTCTCTGCACTTATCAGATTTGCTAATGGTCACCTTGTAAGGCAGGGAGAGCCTGGTCCTGAGGCATGGGGCACAAGGGACCAAAGACAATGTGAGGAAGCATATAAAGGGGATTGATGAAAAGGGACAACCACTAATCATAAGAGGCCTTGAATGGAATGAAATGGACAAGTATAGTTCCCTTTTATACTTTAAGGATCCAATTTCATTGGTAAGGGTATTTCCTATACTTGGACAGGTCATGACCCCTCTACAACTTAGGAGACAGTCTTCAAGAGCAGCTTTGGTGAAAAAGTTCATTGCCCTCCTGTTAATGTGGTGATGAACCTCTCCAAACCTAGCTAGATTGTTCTTTAGCAAAGTGACTATCACCAGGACCATATTCAAAGCCTTTCCAGATTGGGAGAAACCATTGAAATTTACATTCCTCTGGTCATCTCCATTCCATAATGAGGCATCATTTGGTGAAACTATTGATGGGTATGAAAGGGCTGGTTCTATGCCAGGATTACCAGTTGCTAATCTTATATAAAATGCCTACCTGGAAAGAACCACAAGCATAGAAAAACAATTAGCATAATTTTTTCAATGCAGACAAGCAATCTTGCTACTGAGAGGGCTATGATTAAGAGTGAGTCTGTTATATTATCTCCCTGAAACACCAAAAAATTAATGGAAGAGATTCTCTCCTCAAGGGCAATCAGCCCAAATTAACTTGAATGACTGGAACTTAATTGAAAAATTTAAAAAGTTTAGAGTGGTGACACATTACTGTAATTCCATCTACTGGGAGGCTGAGGTTGGCGGACATCTTGAACTCAGAGTTCTATATTGTTGCAGTAGGCCATGCCAGTTAGTTACCCTCGTTAAGTTCTAGAACAATATGGTAAGCATCCTGAGCTACCTGACCCACCAGGTTGCCTAAAGAAGGGTAAATTGGCCCAGACTAGAAAAGGAGAAGGTCAAAGCTCCCATGCTGATCAATAATGGGATCTCCTGCACTTCCAGCCTGTGTGATATAGGGGTGGGGTGGGTAGGGTATAATCATAATAATAATAAAATAAATAAGAGAATTTCAAAACAAGGCGTGGATTTGACCAATCAACTTTTACCCTGTGTATCCATTTCCAAGCTGCTGATGAAAAAGAACAGATGAAGATGTTACCAATAGCCTCTGACTAATGATGCCAAGGGTCATCATGTTTATTATTCTGCCTACTCTCTTCATTATGTGGTCCTGAGAATAAAATCAGATAAACTGACAAACTGCCTTTTCCTATTCCCCACTGTGAGATCTGAACTACCATACGCTCAGATTTCAATTCCATCCTGATCAACCTGGCCCCCTTCCATTCTCATAAGATTAAGTCTGATTAAATGAATGGGGCACCTTGGGAACATAATTTATAAGAGATTAAATGGAAAGAATGGTGTTTGGGGAATGCTTCCTACCCAACATAGATGAAGATGTCAGAGTTTCCCAGCTAACAATGTTTCCCTAACAAGTAATTCCTCTGTGTAATTGATATAGCAGCTTTCTAGTTCAGCTTGAAGGCATTCGTGGTTTGCTATCCCAGTGACATAAAAGCACTGAAAATATCAGTAGTCATTTACATGCTTGCTGTAGCTGTTGGAAATTCTTGGAGAATAACAAGGGAATGATTTAGAGTAATTCTGTTTATTGATCAAAGCTAAGTAAATTTGCTTGAAAAAAATGTTCCACAAAGTCATTCTCAGGATATAAAAACCTGTGAAGACTATATTTTTATCCTTTGTATATAATGTAAGGAAAACAATTGCTCAACTCTAATAACAATTCTTTTGTATACTGTGCAATATTTATGCTTCCTTGTACTTCACACTACCACTATGGTTAGAGATGTCTAGCTCTGAATCCAAATGGAAAAAAAAGCATTTTCTATAGACGGTAAAGTTATGAAGGCGGCTCTTGTTTGCAGATATGATTTTGTACTGATTGTATAAATCTCTAAAATACTGCATAGCCTCCTATGGAGATTCACAATCTCCATAAAGAGTCTTGCCTAACTATCCACATAGGAAGACTATGTGGATTAAGAATGTCTCTTGTCCAAGTCAGTGGTCTCTAAAGTGGAATGGGAATGACTTCAATAAGTTCTGTGGCTTGAACTCAAAGGGGATATGTTTAACCGATTGGAGGAGGGGTTGCATCCCAGCCTTCACTGCCCCCCCATATGTAATTATAGAATTAAGGTCAACATAACTCTTCTGCCCTTTTCAATACATGCCTACATTATCCCATCCTGTTTTTGGCTTTCAGGATGTCAACCTTGGGCATGGGCCCCTCAAAATAGCAGTAACCTAAGCTTTGGCAACTGGTCTGATCAAATCTCCCACCCATCATTGATGCTTCCAGGATCCCTACATCTTGACCCTCTTCCTTCCTCTTTACTATAGTGATAGGCTCTGTGCTCAGGGCAGTAGCTGGTGAGAAAACCCTTTTACAGACTCTATTTTTCATTGAGAAAGTGAGTAGCACAGAAAAGAGAGGCATGGATGGGCTACAGTTAGAAACCCACTCTTCTTCAGAACTTCCCTATTTCCGTGAAGTGCATTGCCATTCTTTCATTTTCTTGGATTCTCTATATTCTCATCATCTTTGATTTCTCACTCAGCTGAAATTACTCTTCTTAAAACTCTCTTCTCTGTCTGTCTCTCTCTGTCTCTGTCTGTCTCTCAAAACTTTAACTGTCTTTATACAAAATTATAGACCAAACAGCCTGTTTCTGGTAGAGTTAGCAGGAATAGGATATAATGTCCTAAAGGGGAAGGCTCTGGAAAAAGTGATGGAGGAGGTTTTCTGGATGGGTTTATCTTAATACCTTTTCAGTTGCCCAAATACCTATTCTGATTCAGGAGAAGGTGGGTCTAACTTCATTCTAGAAAGAGCAAGTAGCCTTGCTAAACTCAGGGAGGTGGAGGAATGCAAGAAAGTAGCCTGAGTATGGGTGCGTAATTTTACTGTCCCAACATCTCTTGGGTGGGTGACATACATTTCTGATCTCCTTGACCTAAGAAGGGGATGCAAACCCTTATACTCATCCTAATCCTAACAGGTCACAGCTTGAAGACTTGTCCTTTGAATACTGGGGATCTAGGGCTAGGGCTGCCTCAGCTACATGAAATATCTCAAAGACAAGGGGATACATGGGGCTAAAGGGCAAGAGAACATGGGGAGAGAGGGTAAAGTGGAAGCAGTATGAAGTATGACAAGCAGAAGAAGCAGCAGCTACTAGACCTAAATCAAGATCCACAGGCAAAAATCAAAAGTTAAAAGCAGACTTGGTGATGCATTGAAGATAACTGTGGTTAGAAACTTAGTGTCATTAGCCAATCCCTGACATCCTCTAGCGTGTAAGCTACTCGCTGCCACTGCTGCTAGCATTTGAGGCTCTCATTATTAGTCTAAATGCTTGTGCAAGGAGGATGTCATACTGGGTGGGTGACCAACGCTAGCTAGGTTCAATTTCTTTTTCTAAGATAGGGTTATTTAGGCATTTTATTTCCTCATGTGTTAATCCGGGTTATTTATATATCTTTTAAAAATTCATCAATTTCACTCAGATTGTCAGACTTATTGGCATATAATTGGGCAAAATATTTCCTAATGAATGCTTTAATTTCTTCTCCATTAGTGGTGATCTGACCCTTTTCATTTTTGATATTGGATATTTGGTTTTCTTCTTTTTTAAAAAAATTAAATTAACCAATGACTTATCTATCTTACTGTTTTTGTTTTATAAAACTAGCTCCTAATTTTGTTTATTAGCTCAATAGTTTTCTTACTTTCAATTTTATTAATCTTACATTTGATTTTCAGGATTTCTAATTTGGCACTCATACAATATTGGAATTAAAACTTTTTGATGTTTGGTAGAATTTTTAATTTTTAAAATTGAAGATTTTTAATTTGTTCTTTTTCTAATTTTTTTAGTTGCATGCTCAATTAATTGATCTGATCCTTCTCTGTTTTGTTGACGTAAGAATGTAGAGAATAAAATTTCCCCTAACTATTATTGTATCCCATAAATTTTGGTATGTTTTGTTATTGTTATAATTTTCTTTGACAAAATTATTGTTTCTATGATTTGTTCTTTGACCAACTTATTCTTTAGGATAAGATTATTTAGTTTCCAATTAATTCTCTTTGTTGAATGTAATTTTTATTGCATTATGATCTGGAAAGGATACATTTAATATTTCTGCCTTTCTGCATTTGATTTTGAGATTTTTATGCCCTAATACATGGTCAATTTTTGTATAGGTGCCATGCTGTGCTGAGAAAAAAGATTTATTCTATTTTGTTCCCATTAAGGTCTGTCATAGCTTTTCCCCATTTTTATTCTACCTCTCTTATTTGATTTTTAAGCTATTTTTTAAAAAAGTGTTCTTCCATGAGTTCTTTCTGGGCTCGTGACCAATTCCAGTTTTTCTTTGGGGCTTTTCCCATAGGTGTTTTGACATTGTTGTCCTTTTCTGAGTTTTTTTCTTGATCATTCCTGGCACCGTAATAACTTTCTCTGGTCAGATTGTTTTTAGTTGTATTTTCCTCATCTTTTCTGGTCTTTTTCTTTACTTTTAAATTTGTACTCTGCTCCTGTGGTGGCACTGTCCCAAACTTCTTGTGCAAAGGGCTGCAGACCCTGGCTGTTGGCTGGTGTTGCACTGATGTTGCCCTGAGGCCCCCAGGTGACACTTATTTTGGAAGGACCCTTCTGTCTGGTGCTGTGCTGATGGGTGGGATGGGATGGGGAGTGGTTGGCATTGCTGGGGTCTGACAGCTTACTTGGTACTGAGCCTGGATCCCAGTGCTGATGTCTGGCATGTGCTGATCTATTGACATCTATTTGCCCAGGGCTACACTGAAGCATGTGGTAGTCCCTGTGTTGGAGGCTGCCTGTTCACTTGGCTATGCTGGCTTATATGGGGGTTCCAAGCATTGGTGTCTGCCTGTTTAGGCAGCTATGGGGTTCTGTGTTGATGTCTACTTGTTTGCTGGAGGCTACCCTGACGCACTTGACAGTGCTTACCCGGGGTCACACACCTAGTATGTGGCAAATGTCTGAGGCCAGATTTGAACCTAGGTCCTCTTGACTCCAGGGTTGGTGCTCTATCATCTGTGTCACCTAGCTGTCCCACCACCACGCATCTTCTTAAAACGTATGGTTTTTGCTTTCTAGGAAAATAAATAACTTTGTCTCAAATCAGAAGATTCCTCTGTATGTGTCATTCTAACTTCAATTAGAAGAGAAAGCCAGTAGTTTCTTTCTACCACCTCCTTTCTCTACTCTTCTACTTTAAGTAAAGCTTCTTGTAAAGGAAGATATTGTCTTCTGTGAATTTAGGTATTTGCTTATATGTCAGGTTCATATATTCTGATTTTTGAGGTTATGAGGATAATGTTATATTTACCTGGCTTTATTAACTTCTTCATCCATTCATCAAAAGAGAGAATTTAGTTAGCTAAGTGATTATATATAGTAACAGGAGTATAGAACCAAAAGTCTGCTATGCCATCAGGAAACTTTCTGACAGACTAAGAATTATCCTGGGATTAAAAAATAGAACAATTAAATTTGACATAATGATCTGAGAAGAGGTGAATCCTAAGGTTCACTTAGAAGTGTTCTGGGAGGATAGACACCAGCTAAACAAAGTGTTGTGGGACTGAGGCTGAGTGAATGATTATGGGTATATACATCAAATTCATCCAAGATTCCTGGAAAGATGTAAATACTGAGATAATTTTACTCTATTCACTGAGCATGGACATGAAAGAAAGAATTATTTAGAGAGATATATACTCACCAAAGTGGTTTTCCGGTGTCATGGAGACTGCCTAAAATGAAGTCCAAATTAAGGAGGTATCCCCTATTGATGGTGAGGTGAATAAAAGAATGAATGTAATAAAAAAAAATTAAGTCTTTGCTTTGTGCCAGACTGTGCTAGCAATGAGGGTACAAATACAAAACCAAAATAGGCCCTATCCTCAAGGAGCTTATATTCTAATAGGGGAAGTAATAAGGATAATGGTGGCCAAGGAAGAGAATTTTGGTTTGAGGAATCACAAGGATTATGAATAGAGTCATTAGGCAGTCACGTATGGCTCCCTTTCTAGTATCAATGGTAGTATACATGTGATTAATGTTCTCAAATGTTCAACACACAGCTATGAGGCAGATGACAAGGTGATTAAGGAGGCCTTAATTTTGATTTCTCTGCAGATGTCTGAAAGAAATATACAGCATAGTATGAAACCATCTAGATAGAGTAGGTTATAGGTGAGTTTGTATTCACCCACCAATGAGGAACAGCCCAAAGCCAGAGTTCAAAAGCTGAGCAAATTAGATGTAGTGAGGGGTGGCTATGGTTTCTGCAAGTGTGTCCTGGAGGGTCACTGTTCCAAATTGGTAGAACAGAGACAGCAGCAGTATAGTTGTCAGAGGTCCTTCAAATGTTTCTACTTGTGGGAAATATCATTTTGTGATATATAAAATAAAATGTTATAAAGTCTCATCAGATCTAACCATCTACACTAAACCAACAAAGTACATGAAAAATACATATTCTCCAGACTTTGCTATTTAGGTTAATGGGTATTTAATTCATTAATAAGTGAAACTTGAACAAGTAATACAGATGAAAAACAAGTTAGGCCACAAAATTAAGTGATAAGAGGAAATCAGGTTGAATTATAAAGGAAATATGGCTCAGCACTTTCAATCAATGCCTCCAAACCTCTCCTGATAAAATCTATGTCTTTTTTTTAAATAATTAATTTATTTATTTTTAGTTTTCAATAGTCACTTCCATAAGATTTTGAATTTTAAATTTTCTCCCTCTCCCTCTCCTCCACCCTCCCCAAGATGGCATGCAATCTGATATAGGCTCTACTTATACATTCATATTAAGCATATTTTCACATTAGTCATGATGTAAAGAATTAGAACTAATGGGAGGAACCATGAGAAAGAAACAACAAAACAAAACAACAAAAGAAAAGGAAGGTGAATAGATTGCTTCCATCTGTGTTCAGACTCTGTAGTTCTTTCTCTGGAGGTGAATAGCATTTGCCATCGTGAGTCTTTTGGAGTTGTCTTAGATCCTTGCATTGCCGAGAAGAGCTAAGTCTATCAAAGTTAGTCATTGCACAATGTGGCTTTTGCCATGTAAAATATTCTCCTGGTTCTGCTCATTTCACTGATTTAGAGCATTTTTTTTTCATATAACTGTAGATAACTTTAATTTTTTTACTTGAAAACTGCCTGTTCATATCCTTTGACCATTTATCAATTGGGCAATGACTTGTATTCTCATAAATTCAACTCAATTCTCTATATGTTTTAGAAATGAGGTTTTTATCAGAGACACTGGCTGTAAAAATTGTTTCCCAGCTTTCTGCTTCCCTTCTGATCTTGGTTGCATTGGCTTTGTGCAAAAACTTTTCAATTCAATGTAATCAAAGTCAGCCACTTTGCATTTCCTAATGTTCCTTATCTCTTGTTTAGTCATAAGTTCTTCCCTTCATAGGTAAACTATTCCTTGCTCTCCTAGTTTGCTTATAGTATTGGTCTTTATATCTAAATCATGTGCCATTTTGACTTTATCTTGGTATAGGGTATAAGATGTTGTTGTAGGCCTAGTCTCTGCCATACTATTTTCCAGTTTTCCCACAAGTTTTTGTTAAATAGTGAGTTATTATCCCAGAAGCTGGAGTCTTTGGATTTATCAAATAGTGGGTTACTATAGTCATTCACTGTCATATCTTGCATATCTAACCTATTCCACTGATCCAGCTACTCTATTTCTTAGCTAGTACCAAAGAGTTCTGATGATTGTTGCTTTATAATACAATTTAAAATCTGGCACAGCTAGATCACCTTCCCATGCATTTCTTTTCATTAGTTCCCTTGATATTCTGGACCTTTTTTTCTTCCAGATAAATTTTTTTTTCCAGCTCTATAAAATAATTTTTGGTAGTTTGATTGGTGTGGCACTGAATAAGTAAATTAATTTAGGTAGAATTAAAATTTGTGTCTTTAAAAGCAAAGAATGATCTGTATGAGTAGGAATATAGAAATCAAAGGTTTCCTTACCTTTGTGCTGCCTGTCTCTGAAATGGACTTCATCTTCAACATCACCTCTTGGAATCCCTACTTTCCTTCAAAACTCAGCTTAAGCACTGCTTTCTACATAAAGCCACCAGGTCAGTCAACTACTGACCACATGCCATTATTAAGCTAACTGCATGCCAGAACCTGTGCTAAGCCTGAGAATGTAAATACTAGCAAAGAGAAAAACAGTCTCTACCCTCTAGGAGCTTACGTTCTAAAACTTGTCCTTAGAAAGAGGTTCTAGAAGGAGCCACCCAGTCACAGGCTGGGTCCTCAGGGACTAAAAGTATTTCCCAGGAGTGAATTTTAGGGCAGACTTGACTTTCCAGGATGAAGAGGTTTCTCAGGCATGATAGAAGAGCCTAGTGAGAAATAAGGGAATAAAAGTCTCTTCTGATCACTCTAGTTTCTAGTACTTTTATGCCTCCCCATTACCTTCTTTTGATTTTATATCTATTTGTAAATACTTATCTATATATGTGTTAGCTACCCTGTAAGCTAGACTGCAAGCTTCCGAAGAGAATATTTCGTCTTTTGGTGTTGAATCACCAATCCTTAGTACAATTCCAGGCAGTAATGCATGCTGGTTGATTGATCGGTCACTACTGTCTTCCTTCTTGGATTTTTGTTCCTGTGAACTTGGAGGGGTGTCAACTGAAAATTTTCATACATTATAAACATTTTAATATAGCATATGTCAGAATAAAGTATGAGAGACATTCTTTTTTATTGCACTTATTAGTTTTTTTGCCCAATTACATGTAAAGATAGTTTTCAACATTCATTTCTGTAAGATTTTGAGTTCCAGATTTTTCTCCCTCTCTTCTCTCCCCTTGCCCCAAGATAGCAAGCAATCTGTTATAGGTTATATGTGTATAGTGTCACATATTTCCACATTAGTCATGTTGTGAAAGAAGAATCTAAATGAAAAGAAAAAACCATGGAAAAGAAAAAACAAAAAACAATGAAAGGTGAAAATAGTATGCGTTGATCTGCTTTCAGACTCCATAGCTCTTTCTCTGGTTGTGGATAGCATTTTCCATCGTGAGTCCTTTGGAATTGTACAGGCATTCTTCATGAATGAAATTCATTGGTAAAATTAGAGGAGCTTCAAACATTAATTTTCTGGATAACTGGAGATAATTGCTTTGAGCCTAGCAACATTTAAAAAAAAACTGAGATAGTGAAATTGGAACGCTATAATGAAAATAGATTGCCTCATCTCTTTCAAAAAGCAGATTAAATAATAACCAGAAAACTGATTCTGTATTGTGAAAAAGAACTTTAAATTCAATTAGTTGATTTATTTTTTATTCTGAGTAGTGTGTAATAAAATAGTTAATCTTGAGTAAATAATCACTGATTGATGAGAATGTGAATTCTCGTAATGTATTAGAATTTGAATAATTTCCTTGCTAAATTATAGCTGTAATTGAAGAAAATCTTCACTTTGAGCCTGAATTACATTTGTGTGTGTATATATAATATATATATATATATATATATATATATACACACACACACATATATGTATATATACACATATATGTATATATGTATATATGTATATATATGTATATATATGCATATATATGTATATATGTATTATTCTCACTGTTCCAATAATTTCTAATTCTAACCTATGAGCTTTTTATTCATTGCTGGTAGCAATAAAGAAATTCATCTTCAGATTTGCTTCATTGTCAAGAATATGGATTATTTTGGGGGTCATGTGATTCATATGTCAAACTGATGATGAATCGGAGCTGTATGCAAAGTAGCATCAAAATGAATGTGCAAAAATGACGGAAGGGAATCTTTTCCTATTTTCATGTAAGCAAATAGAAGCCCAACCCTTCAGTTATCATGGTGCATGCAAAATCACAAGCTGCAGTGGAAATAGAAGGACACATAGTTTCCTCCCAGAAACCCATAAAAAGGTCAATGTACTTGCAAAGAATAAGGAAATTTTATGAAAACAACTCTAACCTTGTACAAAAATATAGGGCAAAGCTTTCTCTCTGGAGACAGGGAACACAATAAAGACAGAAAAAAGAAATCACTGCAAAAGGTCAATGACATAGATACCTCTCTTCAATAGGTTGGTTGAAAATTAATCCAAAAGCTGTGATATTAGACATTGGAGTTTTCTCTCTGCAGACATATTAGATGCAGTGGAGAGCATCTTTCTGATCATGATGGTTGGAGAGTTCATAATGGGGATTTTGGGGAATGGATTCATTGGACTGGTGAACTTCATTGACTGGATCAAGAAAAGGAAAATCTACTTGGTTGATTTAATTCTCACCACCCTAGCCATCTCCAGAATTGCCCTATTGTTTATGATACTATTAGATGGTTTTATAACAATTCTTTATCCAGAGGCATTTGATTGTGAAATTATTTTGAAACTTGTAGACAGCATCTGGACAATCGCCAACCAGTTAAGTGTTTGCTTTGCTCCCTGCCTTAGCATATTCTACTGTTTGAAGATAGCCAATTTCTCTCACCCCCTTTTTCTCTGGCTGAAGTGGAGAATTAACACAGTGATCCTCATAATTCTACTGGCATCTTTACTTAATCTGTATTCATGAGCTTCCTAATAACAGAGAAGTTTAATGAAGATTTCAAGGGCTGGGAAAGCAAAAAGAACAAGAGAAATGATACAAGTAACTCTGTCTACTTTAACACCCTGATTTTCCTCAGTCTGGGGACTTTCTTTCCTTTTACCCTGTCTCTGATCTCATTGTGTCTGTTAATCCTCTCCATGTGGAAACATACCAGGAAGATAAAGCTCAATGCCAGGGATGCTGGAGATCCCAGAACAGAGATCCATTTGAGAGCCATGAAAGCTGTGATCTCTTTCCTCGTCCTCTTTGTCATTTACTGTTTGGCCTTTCTCATAACATCATCCAGCTACTTTCTTCCACAGAAAGAACTAGCAGTGATGTTTGGTGAGATTATTGCTGCCATTTACCCTTCAGGCCACTCATTTATCTTGATTTTGGGGAATATTAAGCTGCCGCAGGCATCCCTGAATTCACTGAAGCAGATGAAGCATTGTCTCAAAGGAGGGATTATCCATAGTATCCTAGATCAGCCTGTGGAGAAATGAATATTTTTTAGTGGAAAGAAGGCAACAAGGAGTTCTTGTAAAACCTTTCTCACTTCTCTCAGTTTTCCCATTAGTTTTAGTTGTTTGATTTTAACATCATTGAAATTGTTGGGCATTACAGGAAGAACATTACATCTGTCTTCAAACACTTGGAAAGTCATCATGTGGAAGGATTGATTAGACTTGTCCTGTACAAACCAAGGACAAGTTTTGGTTCATCATAAGGAATAATATAAAAATTTCCGGTGTCCAAAAACTGAATGGACTTCATGGCAAGTACTGCTTACATGAGATACTCAGACATGATCTCAAGGGAGTATCATGAAAAGGATTTGCTTATTAGGCAGGTGGTTGTGACTGTATCTTTACACAGGTCTTTTCCAACTATGACATTTTACGATTTAAGATGCCAGATCAACTTGATTATAATAACATTAACTTTCATGTTATCCTTAGTCATAAAATGAAACATCATATATACAAATCTTTATTTTTTTGTTTACATGTCATAGTCTTCTACTGTTGGTCTTTTGATACTTTGGTAGAGCAATAGTTTAATTTTTATTGTTAATACTTTGATACAAATAGCAGCTACTAGCAACTGCTAACCCTAAATGCTTTCTCACTTTGCTCCATAATTGTCTAAATTTTTTATATCGTTCTATAGCATTTACCCAATATAGTGGAGGTTTTTTTTATCCTGTTAATACACTGGTGATGCCAATGCATTACTACATCTGTTGGTTGGTTGTTGTCCTTCATACTTGAAGAGGACCAAAAAGACATCACTATGCTAGAGTCAAGTTACAATGCATCCAACTGTAGCTGATTAGACCAATATGAGCTCGGAATATTTTACCGTAGGTCAGGCACAAATAGTCCATGTGAACATTTAGGATGGATTCTCTAAATTAGGGTTTGTTTTTCATTTTTTGTTTGGTTTTTTTTAGGCAATTCAGATTAAATAATTTGCCCAGGGTCACACAGCTGGTAAGTGTCAAGTTTTGATCTCCGGTCAGATTTGAACTCAGGTCCTCCTGATTTCAGGGCTGAAGCTCTATCCACTGCGCCACCTAGCTGCCCCTAAATTAGGGATTCTTGTATTTCTTTTGAGTTACTTCAATTCCGGTTTGCTCATAGAGCACAGCACCTTCTCTGATGAGGGCATGCCATGCTGAGCAGTCCTGTGCTAGTGTCTCCCATGTCACACAATCAATTCCAAAGTTTTTAAGAGGGACCTTGAGAATGTCCTTGTATTATCACTTCTGACCACCAAATGAGCATTTGCTCTGTGTGAGTTCTCCATAAAATAGTCTTTTAGGCAAGTGGCTAGTCCATCATAGTTGAGACTTTATCTAAAGACTAAGTTGACATTGATCCATTAATCCATCAGTCAAAAGGCATTTATTAGGCACCTAGAGTGTGGTGTGGCTTACTTGGGAAAGTAACAATTTTGATATGATTTTTGTGATAGCCAAATGGTCATACATATATGATTCTTTTGACACTAGAATGACTAAGAAATGTTTGATCATGACTAGATGAACCTGATTTGAACCTGAACTTTAGTTCAGTTCTCTGCCAGTAGAATTTTGGATTTTGTCTGATACACGCATTTCATTTCTCTCTTTTTTTGTATTTATAATGCTATTATTTTAAAGAATGTATTTTATTCCAATGAAACATTCAATAGTTATAGCACTTCAGTGACCATTAGAACTATTGCAGTGGCTTTTGGCTTTTTGGTAAAATTGTGGGTTTCAGGGATTGTTCAATGGCATAATTAAATGGAATCAGTTTTACCAAAGATCAAAGGACAGTATAATTGAAACAAACAAACAAACAAACAAACAAACCCCCCCCCCCAGAACTAAGAACTGAAAAACCATTGCTTTGAGGTTGTCTAATTAATCCTCAGAAAACAAGCAACAACCTTCAAGAAGATTTGATGGCTAGAGGGGTTGTTAATCATTTCTCCATATAAGCTTCTTCTTCTGAAGTTGGAAGAACAAGAAAAAGACCTATTTAAAAATAGCTTTTAACTATTGCTACGAAAGAGAAAAATATTTTTCATATCCAAGACAGTACAAAGACTAAAGTGCTGAAAATTTGGAAAAAAGTTATTTTTTTCTGATGAAATTCACTTTCCCTTCAAAGCTATACCATGTATCATCAGAAGTCCAGGTAAACCTGTAAGATGTAGACATCTTTGTCACGCTCTAAAACAGTCCCCTCTCAAAACTGTTTTAGGATTTTTTTTTTTACTTTGAACTGGCTTGGAAGTCTTTTACAGAGTGATGAACTCTAACACATATATTGATATACTGGAAAAGAGAATAATTTTGGAATTTTAGAAATTCCCAAGAGAATATGGAATAGCACAACACAACCTTGAATCATGCCACATATCATGAAAGGTTAAGAAATTTATTTAAGGGATAGAAATAAACATACTTCAATGGCCTGGGAAGTTGTCTCATTTAAACTCCACAGAAAAATATTATGGGCTCTAATCAAAGCTTAGAAAAATAGTCTATTAATGAAAGTGACACTTAATGTCCAATATGATAAAAGTATAGTTTCATGATGAATTAAAGAATGCATATCAGAATCTTGTAAACTTATTGCCACATTGTGCTAAAACAAGTGATTGCAGCAGTTGGAGGACATATTTCTTATTCTTTTTTTATTTAATATTTTTTTTCCCTATTACATGTAAAAACAGATTTAAAATTCTTTTTTTTCCAGGTTTTGTGTTCCAAATTCTTTCCCTTCCTCCCCTTCATTGAGAAGACAAGCAATTTGACATAGGTTATACATGTGTAGTCATGCAAAACACATTTCCATGTAAGTCATTCTGTGAAAACAAACAGACAAAACCCTCCAAGAAAAGTAAAGAAAAAGTACCTTTGATATGAATTCAGGCTTTATCAGTTCTTTCTCTGTAGGTGGACAGCACCTTTCATCATATATCCTACAGAATTGTCTAAGAGCATTGTACTGTTGAGAATAGCTAAGTTATTCATAGTAGATCATCATACAATATTGCTGTTACTGTGTACAACAATCTCCTGGTTCTTCTTATTTCACCTTCCATCAGTTCATGTAAGTGTTTCCATGTTTTTCTGAGAGCATCTTGCTCATCATTTTTTATAGCACAATACTATTCCATCACAATCATACACAACTTATTCAGCCATTCCCTAATTGATGGACATCTCAATTTCCAATGCTTTGCCACCTCTAAAAGAGGTGCTATAAATTTGTACACATAGGTACTTTTCCTTTTTGTGTTTTTATCTCTTTGGGGTACAGACCTGGTTGTGGTATTGCTTGGTCAAAGGGTATGCATGGTTTTATAGCCCTTTTGGCATAGTTCCAAATTGCTCTCCAGAATGGTTAAATACAACTTCATCAATAATACATTAGTGTTTTAATTTTCCCATGTGTCCTCCAACATTTGTCATTTTCCCTTTCTGTCATATTAATCAATCTGACAGGTATGAGGTAGTAGCTCAGAGTTGTTTTAATTTGTATTTCTCTCATCAATAGTCCAAGCAGTTTTTTTTCCCAAATGACTATAGATAGCTTTGATTACTTTGTCTGAAAACTGACTATTCATATTCTTTGACTATTGCTCAGTTGAGGAATGGCACTTATTTCTATTAATTTGATTCACCTTTCTGTATGTTTGAAAAATGAAGTCTTTATCAGAGAAACTCACTGTAAAAATTTGGTTGATAATGATTACCAATTATGTATTTCCCTCTATCCTTTCCCCCCCGATGGAATCCTAATAAAGCTGCCTCCAGCCCCAACATTCTAACTTCCTTATGGGACTCATTGAACAACAGGCTTGTCCAGATTTAGCCACACAATCTGGCTTCCACCACACCACAGGCCCCTAGGCTCAATCATAGATCCCACTGAACAGCAGGCCCACTGCCTCTACCTAGCCACTGGCCAACCCGCAACTCAATAGCCTAACTTCCTCACATATGCCTAACTAAAACAACAAGTGTGTCCATGAACTCTTATTTCTCCCAGCAGGCATGTCCATGTGATGGGATCCCAGCCGCTGCCTCTATCTAGGCACCATCCCCACACCCATTCCTCATATTTCCCACAGAAACAGCAGATGTGTCCATGCACTCAGCCACAACCACATCCATCTAGTCTCAGACAGAGCCACAATGGTCAGCTAATCAGAAAGCGGTACCACCAGGATGCCCAAGCGGGATGTGGACCCCAACACAATAGAAGGGACTTTCCCCAAGTAAGCACCTGCACAGTAATAGCAAAAGCTGTCCTTTAGGTGAACTTATGATGTAGAGAGGCTTATTATAATATCATTATCATACATATAAGCCCCCCCAAGTGGGTTTTTCTATATGCATTGTGGGTAATCACATGCACAGTTCCACTGAGGCTGGAACTCCACCCCCATTACCTAATTCCTTAACAACCCCCTACCCATTGCCTGATCCTTTAATGTAGAAGCTGCTGAATCTTGTGTTATCCTGATTGTAACTTCCCAATATTTGAATTGTTTCTTTTTTGGATGCTTGCAGTATTTTCTTCTTGCTCTGGGAGGTCTGGAATTTGGCTACAATATCTCTAGAAGTTTTCATTTTGGGATCTCTTTCAGGAGGTGATTGGTGGATTCTTTCCATTTCTATTTTATTCTCTGGTTCTAGAATATCAGGGCACCTTTACTTGATAATTTCTTGAAAGATGATGTCTGGGCTCTTTTTTTTATTATTACTTTCTGGTAATCCAATAATTCTCAAATTATCTCTCTTGGCTATATTGTCTAGGTCAGATGTTTTTTCTAATGAGATATTTCAAATTTTCTTTCATTTTTTATTCTTTTGATTTTGTTTGATTGTTTCTTGATGTCTCATAAGGTCATTAGCTTCCACTTACCAAATTCTAACTTTTAAGGCATTATTTTCTTCAGTGAGCATTTGTACATCCCTTTCCATTTGGCCAATTCTATTTTTTAAGGAGTTCTTCTCTTCAGTGAATTTTTGTATATCTTTTTAAATTTGGCCAATTCTGTTTTTCAACATATTTTTCTCTTCATTTGAATTTTTGTTCCTCTTTTACCATTTGGCCTATTTT
This sequence comes from Phascolarctos cinereus, assembly GCF_003287225.1. Classification (NCBI taxonomy): domain Eukaryota; kingdom Metazoa; phylum Chordata; class Mammalia; order Diprotodontia; family Phascolarctidae; genus Phascolarctos; species Phascolarctos cinereus. The sequence goes on from NW_027556180.1 coordinate 155,758,029, forward strand.
GTTTTTTAAGGTGTCATTTTCTTGCGTATTTTTGTGTGTGTGTGTGCATCCCTTACCAAGTTGTTTATTATTTTTTTTCATGATTTTCTTGCATCACTCTCATTTCCTCTACCTCCTGATTTAAAAAATCCTTTTTGTGCTCTTACATGGCCCGAGACCAAATCATAGTTTTTGGAGGCTTTGACTTTGTTGTCTTCTTCTGAATGTGTGTTTTGATCTTCTTTGTCACCATAGTAACTTTCTATGGTCAGAATTGTTTCTGTTGTTTGCTCATTTTCCAGCCTATGTCTTGACTTTTAATCCTATGCTAAAGTGGAGCTCTGCATCTGAAGTGGAGGAGGCACTGTCCCAAGCTTCAGGTTTTTTGTATGATGATTTTCAGAGGTAATTCTGGAGGCCTATAATTTTTTGGCTCTTTCAAGGAGATATAATCTAGGGAGAGGTGTGTTTACTACTTTCCTGCACTGTGCACTGGTTTGTGAGAGACCACAAGCACTCTTTTCAATCCTGGAACTGCGACCGGGGTCCCTGCTCCCCTGTAACCACAGGCTCTGCTGTGCTAGTGCTCTCCCTTGCACTGGGACTAAGCCCCAGGACCATGACCCAGGTTCAAATATAGGCAATGAAACACAGTCGTGGCCCTGGTGTCAGCAAAGAGACCCTGTAAATCTCCTTCTGACCCATTGTTTGATCCCCTTACCATCTGTGGGCTGAGAGATCTGGAAACTGCCACTGCTGCCACTGATTCAGTCTCCCCAAGGCCTGCTCCTGGTTTGTTGGGGCCCTGTCTATGCTAGCATGGCCTGCATTGTATTGTGTTCCACTCTCACCCGGGTGCAATAGACATTTCTTGCTGACCTTCTAAGTTGTCTTGGGCTAGAAAATTGTTTCACTCCATCTTTTTGTGGGTTCTGCCACTGTAGAATTTGTTTAGAGTCATTATTTAAAGGTATTTGGAGGGGTCTAGGGGAGAGCTCAAGCAAGTCCCTGCCTTTACTCTGCCATCTTGGCTCTTCCCTGGAGGATGTATTTCTCATCTTTTTTTAAAGATGCAAAAGTTATGTTTTAATTTTATAAGTCAATAAATTTATATTTTTAAAATTTTGCTCATGATAATTTAAACATTCCTGTATTTTGTGCTAATCATTATCCTGCATTCTTAACCTAAAAGACAAAAATAAATGATCATTGCATTGAAGGAACTTGGATTCTATCACATAAATGACACATACACATATAAGTAAATACAAATGCATATGAAGAAAATACAATGTAATTTTTAGATGGGCATCAGCGGCTAAGGAGATCACAAATAACTTTAAGCTCAAGATGACATTTGTGCTGAGCTTGGAAGGGTGCTAGCAATTTTTAGAAGCAAAGGTGAAGCAATATAGTATTCCAGGAATCAAGGACAGCCTGGGCAAAGTCACAGAGGTTGAATGGAATGTCATGTATGAAGAAGAACAAGAAGCCAATGTAAAAAAACATAGAATGTGTGAAAGGTAATAATGTATTACAAGTTGATGAAGGCAGGAACAGCTAGATTGTGAAGGGTTTTAAATTCCATAAAGAAGAGTTTGTATTTGCTTCCAGATGCTCCTTCAGGAGCCCCTAAAGCTTCTGACAACTATATGGAAAAATGAATTGGAGAAGGGAGACAGGGTAAGGAGAAGAATTGAGAGGTTATCTCAATAGTAGTAACAAAAGCTCATGAGAGCTTAATTAGGGAGGTGGAGAAAATGATGTATATTTGAAATGTGCTGTAGAGGGATATATGGGGGGAGGGAGAGAGAAGAATCTGAGCTTATGAATGTGGGGACAGTAGTGTTTTTAATTAGAATTAATTTGGAAAAAAAAGTGATTCCCAAAGGACAGAGACTGGGTAAAAATAATGAGTTTTTTTTTCACATAATGAGTTTGAGTTGTGTAAGGTATATCCAAAGAGAAATACCCAATAGGGACTTAGTAATGCTGGACTAATACTCAGGAGACTGTTACTGAATATTTGGAAGCCTTCTACATTGAGATGATATTTGAATCCATGGGTGATGATGAGAATGCCATGAGAAAGGATATAAAGAAGAGAAGAGGCATAGGATATATGCCAACCCATAGTGTGGATAATGGATGACAATTCAGCAAGGAAGGTTGAGAAGAGATGAGAGACAAGGTAGAAAGTAGACATGACAAACATGAAGTTTGTGAAAGAAAGAAGTAATATAGGATGATATCATAAGAGATTGTAAGGGTCAGGTGATTTTTATTTCATGATTAAAACTCTTCAAGTAAGATCAAGAAAGAACAAATACAAATAACAAAGGCAGCCACATAGTCAGGTGGTATGCAGGACAGTCATCCTTCCTCCTACTTGATTCTCAGAGGTAGCTCAAAGTAGTCTTGTCTCGTCACAGTCCCAAAAGAAAGAGACAACGATAAGGGCAGGGCAGGGCACCTCTTTTGCACACCTGCAGTGTTTTGGCTTAGGAACCCCTGCTCAGCAGTTCTGGCTCCACAGTCATTTAGAAGATGATTTATTGACTTCCAGGAGTCACCAGGGTGGAGTAAGCAGTTAATTGTCATAATTCTCCCACATTCACCTCCACACAACCATAAAATTGTACCCCAAAACAAATCCTAGAACAACAAAACAAGTGAAAAGATGGGGTGATGATCCTAAGAAAATTGGAAGATCAGCAGGAAAGGTCTGTCTCATTTGGGTGAAAGGAGAGTGCAATCCAGGACAGGAAGCATCCCAGCAAGCCAGCAGCAAGTCCCACTTCAGCAGACCAATGGGAGATCCTGAGCCCCAGTGCAGTGGAGGAGACAAACACCAACACCAGGACCCCAAATGTGCCTCAGCATAGCGAGAGGAATGGACAGACTTCAGCTCTGAAAACAGCCACATGCTTCAGCAAGTGACCAGTGATCAGTGACCAGACCCGTAATGCCTCAGTTTAGCCCTGGGTAAACAGGTAGAAGCCAACCCTATGTGTGCCTAGGCAAAGCAGCAGTCACCTGAACTGGGCCTCTACCATGTGTTTCAGCACAGCCCTAGACCAACAGGCAGCTGCCAGCAGCCAAGCTACTGTGTGCTTCAGGATAGCCCTGGGGATACACAGAAATACCCACCAGCATCAGCACATGACAGATGCCGTCCCTAGGGCCCTGGCTCAGCACCAGGCAAGCTGCCTGTGGCCTGCGGCAGCACCAGTAATGCACACCTCTCTCCTCCCCACCAGACAGGAGAGTCTTGATTGGGCTTCGGGGTAACATCAGTGCAGCACCAGAGAGATAGCCAGGGCCTGCAGTCCCAGGCACAAGAAGCCTGAGACAGTGTCCTTTCCACCGTGAGAGCAGAGCTCAAATTTAAAAGCAAGGAAAAAGGCCAAAAAAGATCAGCAAAAAACAGCAACAAAAAGAATCTGACCGTAGAAAGTTATTATGGTAATAGGGAAGACCAAGACATAAACTCAGAAGAGGACAGCAATGTCAAAATACCTATGAGCTAAACCCCAAAGAAAAACAAGAAGTGGTCTCACTCCCAGAAAGAACTCAAGGAAGAGCTCAAAAAGGAGCTTAAAAAATCATGTAAGAGAGATAGAAGAAAAAATGGGAAAAGAAATGAGAGTAATGCAAGAGAATTATGAAAAAAAAAAGAGTCAACAACTTGGAAAAGTCAACTACTTGAAAAGTAGAACTGGCCAAATGGAAAAGGAGATACACAAATTGACTGAAAAAACACCTCCTTAATCAGTACAATTGGCCAAATGGAAAAGAAAGTACAAAAGCTAATTGAGGAAAACAACACCTTAAAAATTAGACTTGGGCAAGTAGAAGTTAATGATTCTATGAGACATCAAGAATCAATCAAACAAATCAAAAGAATGAAAAAATGGAAGAACACATAAAATATGTCATGGGAAAAACAACTGACCTGGAAAATAGATCCAGGAGAGACAATATCAGAATCACTGGACTACCTGAAAGCCATAATGAAAAGGAGAACCTGGGCAGCATCTTTCAAGAAACTATCAAGGAAAATTGCCCTGATGTCCTGGAACCAGAGGGGAAAATAGTCATTGAAAGAATCTATGGATTGCCTCCAAGGAACATATAGCCCAATTTTAGAACTATTAGGTCAAGGAAAAAATACTACCAGTGGCCAGAAAGAAAAAATTCAGATACGGGGGAGCCACAATCAGAATTACACAGGACGTGGCAGCCTACAACATTAAAATATCAGAGCTCATGGAACATGATATTCTGGAAGGCAAAGGAGCTAGGATGATAACCAAGAATCATCTACCTGGTGAAATTAAGCATAATACATAAAGGAGGAAAATGGTTATTCAATGAAACAGAAAGATTTTGAGGTTTCACAAAAAGAAGAGCAGAATTAAACCAAAAATTTGATCTCCAATATCCAGACCCAAAAGAAGCATAAACAGGTAAAAAGGAAACAGAAAATATTAGGGATTCAATAGAGCTAAACTGTTTACATCCCTACATGAGAAGATGATTCTTGTGGGTGGGTTCTCTGGTCAGCCATTCCCCAATTGATGGGCATCCCCTCGATTTCAATATTTTGCCACCACAAAAAGGGCCACTATAATTATTCTTGCACATGTAGACCCTCTTCCCTTTTTTATGGTCTATTTGGGATAGAGACCTAGTAGTGGTATTGCTGGATCAAAGGGTATTGCACTTTGGGCATAGTTCTAAATTGCTCTCCAAAATGGTTGGATCAGTTCACAACTCTACCAATACTTCATTAGTGTCCCAATTTCCCCACATCCTCTCCAACATGTCATTTTCCTTTTGTGTCATATTAGCCAATTTGATAGGTATGAGGTGGTACCTTAGAGTTGTTCTAATATGCATTTGCATTTCTCTAATTAAAAAAAAAGTATTTAGAGCACTTATTCATATACCTACAGATAACATTGATTTCTTCATTTGAAAGCTGCCTGCTCTTATCCTTTGACCATTGATAAATTAGACAATGACTTATATTCTTATACATTTGACTCAGTTCTCTATATATCTGCAAAATTAGGCCTTTATCAGAGAAACTTGCTGTAATAATTGTTTCCCATATTTCTGCTTCCCTTCTAATCTTGGTTGTATGGACCTTGTTTGTGCAAAACCTAATTATCCATTTTGCATGTCATAATGTTCTCTATCTCTTGTTTGCATTGGGGTTTTTTTTTTGGACATAAGTTTTTAAATTTAATATAACCAAATTATCTATTTTATATTTCATAATGCTCTCTATCTCTTGTTTGGTCATGAATTCTTCCCTTCCTCATAGATCTGACAAGTAGACCTTGCACCCATTTTGACCTTATCTTGGTATGGGGTATGAGATATTATCTATACCTAGTTTGTGCCCTATTGTTTTCCAGTTTTCCCAGCAGTTTTTGTCAAATAGTGAGTTCTTATGCCACATTGTACACAGTATCACTAGCATTGTGTGATGATCAATTCTGAATAATTTAGTTCACCTCAGGAACACAGTAATCCAAGACAAGTACAAAGACTCCTGAAGGAAATTGCTGTCCACATGCAGATAAAGAACTGATGAACTCTGAATGCAGACTGAAGCATATTTTTCCACTTATTTTATTCTTTTTGCCCCCTTTTTATCTGTTTCTTCTTCTGCAATTGTGAGTATTGTGGAAATATGTTTTACATGATAGCTTATGTATAATTTATAACAAATTGCCTAACATTTTTGGAAGAGGGGAGGGAAGGAAAAAAATTGGGAACTCAAAATCTTATAGAAATGAATGATAAAAATTGTCTAGACATGTAATTGGGAAAAAACCAAAACTATTTAAAGATTAAAATTTTTTTAAAAGAATACCATTTATTATCACACAGTACAAAGCCCCTTAATCACAAATGGCCAAAAACTGGTTCCTCTCAAGTTTGCACATTGTTGCTTTGACTGGAACGAACCAGAGAATACTTTGTTGTTGTTCATCCTTCATGAGGACATTGGGGTTACGTGACTTGCCCAGGCTCACACATCTAGTAAGTGTTAACTGTTGGAAGCTGTATTTGAACTCAAGTCCTCCTGACTCCAGGCGAGAGCTGTATTCATTGTGCCACCTAGCTGTCCTTCATCTTTCATTCTTGAGGACAATCAATGACATCAGGAGGTTGACATCCTTTTTTAAAATTTTTTTCATTTTTCACTTTTATAAGATTTTGAGTTCCAAATTTTTTTCTCTCCCTCCCCCTGCTCCCTATGACAGCATGCAATCTAATATAGGCTATACATGTGCAACCATATTAGACATATTTCCATTAGTCATGTTGTGAAAGAAGAATAAGAACAAAAAGGAAAAACCACAAGAAAGAAAAAACAACAAAAAAAGAAAATAGTATGCTTCGATCTGTGTTCGGACTCCATAGTTCTTACTCTGGATGTGGATAGCATTTTCTACCACGAATCTTTTGGAATTGTCTTAGATCAGTGTATTGCTGAGAGGAAGTTAAGTCTATCAAAGTTGGTCATCGCAGATGTTGCTATTATTGTTTATAATGTTTTCCTGGTTCTGCTCACTTCACTCAGCATTAGTTCATGTAAGTATTTCCAGGTTTTTTCTGAAATCAGCCTGCTCATCATTTCTTATAGCACAATAGTATTCCATTACATTCATATACCACAACTTGTTCAGCCATTCCCCAATTGATGGGCATCCCCTTAATTTCCAATTCTTGGCCACCACAAAATGAGCTGCTATAAATATTTTTGTACATGTGAGTCTTTTCCCCATTTTTATGATCTCTTTGGGATACAGCCCTAGAAGTGGTATTACTGAGTCAAAGGGTGTGCACATTTTTATAACCCTTTGGGCATAATTCCAAATTGCTCTCCAGAATGGTTGGATCAGTTCACAACTCTACCAACCATGCATTAGTGTTCCAATTTTCCCACATCTTCTCCAACATTTATCATTTTCTTGTTTTGTCATGTTAGCCAATTTGACAGGTGTGATGTGGTACCTCAGAGTTGTTTTGATTTGCGTTTCTCTAATCAACAGTGAGTTAGAGCATTTTTTCACGTGGCTATAGATAACTTTAATTTCTTCATTTGAAAACTGCCCATTCATATTCTTTGATCATTTATCAATTGGGGAATGACTTGTATTCTTATAAATTTGACTCATTTCTCTATATATTTGAGAAATGGGGCCTTTAGCAGAGACATGGGCTATAAAAATTGTTTCCCAGCTTACTGCTTCCCTTCTAATCTTGGTTACATGGACTTTGTGTAAAACCTTTTCAATTTGATGTAATTAAAATTATCCATTTTACATGTCATAATGTTCTCTATCTCTTGTTTGGTCATAAATTCTTCCCTCCTCCATAGATCTGACAGGCAAACTATTCCTTGATTTCCTAATTTGCTTATACTAAGGAGGTATCTTGACTTCTAAGTGAATTGGATTTAAGTGAAGCAGAGCTGTGCAGAGTCAACAACTCACTCTCTTCTCCAGAGTCATCTGAGTCCAGTGGCAAGATATAGATCAGGACAACTGGCAATGGCCCTGGATGCAGTGGGAGACCTTAGCTTTTTTGAGCTAAGATCTTTCCCAGGTCTCAGTTAGTCTGAGGCAACTCCCATTTAGTAATTAAAGGCTGAGTAAGAATTGAGGCAAAGGATGGCCTAGTTTCCCTTCATAAGACTCGATGTGGGAAGAGAAGATTCTCAGAGTTTCTGGGCAGAGCAGAAACAGTTTGCACTCACTCTGAGCCATCAAAACACAAAAGATGAGCACTTAAGGCTTGGGCTGGGAACTATTATTGGCCAATCAGTGAAAGCCAGGGCGATTTGGGTTTAAAGGCATAGTCAGGCAGCTCCATTTGAATCACAATAAGCTTGATTCTTAAAACCTTCTTTTCTAGAGTTCTATTTCAAGAAATCATAAATGAAAAACTACATGAGGCAAAAGAGTTAATTGTCCTAGTTTTGGGGAAAAAATAACAATGATAAAGTAAATAAATAGGGAAGAAAAAAATCTACCCCCCAAACCCTGAAGGTACCTGGTGAAGTATAAGCCATCAAAATGTATGTTCCTTTGGACAGAGCACCCATATGTAAGGGTCTGACTCCCCACCTGGATAGAGGGAGAAGAGGAAAAGGAAGAGCAGAGAATATCTATGAATACTCCAAAGACTGGCCTGCTTTGGCCACACCTCTCCCATTACATTAGAGTACTTAATCTTACAAGTGAAAGAGTTGGGGGTGATGGTGAGATGAAAGATGTTGTCATATCGATGTGTGTCTAAATTGGAAGGAAGGTGAAGGTTATAGGAAATGATGAAATTGATGAACTGGAAAGTCAATGCATTTAAGGGAACATCAACATGCAGAGCACAGGATTTGGGCTAGAGAGGAAAGCTATGATCCAAGTAGTGAATAATTTCTTCAGAAAGGAGGGCGAATGATCTGGGAGCCCGTAAGTAACTGCTACATGGCTGTAGATAGGGTGATAAATCTCGATGGAATAAACCACAGAACCACAAAGGAGATGTTGCTGACTCATTGTGGGAGATGGAGGTTCTGGAAGTGGCAATGGAGAACAGGGAATATGCTTACTCCTCCTCCTGGTCTAGTTTGCCAGTGAGCCTCAGAGAAGGTACATGCAACACTAGAGAGGATGGCCATGAGCTCCTTGTCTTTGGGGAAAACCAGGAGTCCGTGAATACCGGAAGGGGGAAGAATGGAAAAGGTCTAGGAATAAAGAGTTTCTTAATGATAGAATGAGATTCTAAAGGGCACAAAAGAAAAGATGGGCAGAGTTGGATTGGGTCTTAGGAGGGGAAGGATTGAGTTGTATGAGGATGAGAGAAGGGAAAGTGGTGGCAAAGAAGGGAATGGTGGTTTTCTCTTAGGTAGTAAGGGATTCATTTAGGTACACAAAGATATCATTAGAAACTTGGTCAGATGCATTGCTGAAACTTAATTATGTTATAACATAGCATTCTCCTATTCTAACAGTTTGGATGTCCTATCATAAAAGGAAAGAAGGTTATTCTGCAATAATTTGGCTTCAATGGGCCTACAGCACCTCAGAGATCACAGCTTCTTTTCCTAAATATTCAGAAATACTCCTTTTAATAATACTTTAATATTGCAGTGGAGCAATCAAGAATGGTTTCATGTAAAAAGTGGCAGTCAAATTGAGCCTCAGGGCAGCTAGATGGTGCAGTGGATACAGCATTGGCCCTGGAGTCAGGAGGACCTGAGTTCAAATCTGGCCTCAGACACTTAACACTCACTAGCTGTGTGACTCTGGGCAAGTCACTTAATCCCAGTTGCCTCACCAAAAATTTTTTAAAGAAAATAAATACATAAATTGTGCTTCAGTGGAAACTAGGGATTCTAGTTCCTACTGTTTGCCCCAATACCCCAGTTTGTACTTTTTTCTTCCCACCACCCACAAACTACTTTGTAACGTATTTTGCATTTGCTCTCCTGTGGCAGTTTAGTTTGCTTCAAGTACAATGGGAAATCCTTAAGAGTAGGGTCTATTTTTATTTCTGTTTTTGTTTCCATAACTCCTAACACAGTACCTGATACTAAGTGCTATCACCTCCAGGATCAAATATAAAATCCTCTGTTGGGTGTTCAAAGCCCTTCATAATCAAGTGCCCCACTTCCCAGGTCATAGTCTTCTTAAAACTTACACCACAAGAGTACTCTCTTCTTTCCTTCCTTCCTTCCTCCTTCCTCCCTTCCTCCCTTCCTCCCTTCCTCTCTTTCTCTCTTTCTCTCTTTCTCTCTTTCTTTTTCTTTCTTTCTTTCCTGCCTTTTCTTTCTCATTCATTTTTAAAAATTTTGATTTCCAAATTCTTTCCCTGCCTTCAGCCCCCTCACCCAGCCACTGAGAATATAAGCAATCAACAATACATGCGAAGTCATGCAAAATATATTTCCATATTAGCCTGGTTGCAAAAAAAAAAAAAGCAAAAAAACAAAGTGAAAAAGTATGCTTCAATTTTCAGTCTCTGGAGGTGCATACATTTTTCATTAATGAGTACTTTCGAATTATCTTGGACCATTGTATTGATTAAAGTAGCTAAGTCTTTCACATTTGATCATCATAACAATGTCCTGTGTACAACATAACAAAGTACTGTCTATAACATTCTGCTTCTGCTCCCTTTGCTTTGCATTGGTTCATATAAGTCACATAAGCCTTCCCAGATTTTTCTAAAACCATCCTGGTCATCATTTCACATAGCACAATTATATTCCATTACAATCATACACTACAACTTGTTCAGGCATTCTCCAGTTAATGGGCATCCCCTCAATTTCTAATTCTTCACCACCATGAAAATATAAATATTTTTGCACATACTCTTGGATTCAGTGACACTGACCTCCTTTATGTTCCTCGAATAAGATGCTCCATCTCTCAGCTTTCAGCATTTTCATTGGCTGTCCTCCATACCTAGAATACTATCCCTCCTCATTTCCAATACCTGGCTTCGTTCAAGTGCCATGCTAAAAGTCTGCCTTCTACAGGAAGTCTTTCCCAACCTCTCTTAATTCTACTGGCTACTCTTTGTTGATTATTTCCAATTTATCCTGTATATAGCTTGCTTGTACATAGTTGTTGGCATGTTATCTCCTCTGTTAGATTGTGAGCTCCCTGAGGGCAGGAGCTATTTTTTGAGTTTCCTTATATCCCTGGCACTTTGCTCAGTGCTTGGCATATATTAAGGGCTTAATAAATGCTTACTAAGTGACTGAATGGTTTATTGAGTTGGACCAAATTGAATTTCTTGTCACTTATGAATAGAAGGAATAATAACAGAAATTTTAGATTGGCTAGGTGTTGGATTTAGAATCGGAAGACCTGAGTTTGAATCTCAGCTCTCCTGGTTGTATTGTCTGTAGGACCTCAGGTAAATCATGTAATGTTTCTGGGCTGTAGTTTTCTTATCTGTACAATGAAAGTGTTGGACTAGAAGGTTTCTAGCATCCCATTCATCTGTAAATCTATGATCCGATGATTGTTTTATCTCACTGCAGTTTGATATGTTTAGTGTAAGTTTGATTCATAACTGGATGTGATGCATACTATTTAGATCTAGACACCACAGTTTAGGAAGGACATTGGTAAGTTGGAAAGAGTCTAGAGAAGTGGTACCAGAATGATTAAGGGCCTTGAATAAATTCTTATGACAATTGGTTGAAGGAATATGAGATGATTAGCTTGGAGAAGACTAGATGGAGTGAGAATATGATAGCTTTGTTTAAGTATTTGAAGAGGTTTCATGGGGAGAACAATAGGACATTTTCCATTTGGCCTCAGAAGGCAGAAACAGGATCAAAGGATGGAAGTTGGCCAAAAGGCAACTTTAGTCTAATATCAGGAAAAAACAGTCCCTACTAGTTAGAACGTTCCATATGTTCCCAACAGGATTTCTTGGGAGGTAATGGATTCCTAGTCCTTACAGGTCTTTAAGTCTTTTTGCTTCCTCCATTTCTCTTTAGATCTTTTCTCCTTGAAGTTCTTCACTTTATTCTGAAATTCCTTATACTCTTCCTCCGGCCCCTTCTCCTCAGTGCCATCCTCTGGGCCTTTCTTCAAAGGTTTGATCCTCAGTAACCTCTTGGCATCTTCTGCACATTCCTGCTTCAATACTCTCAACTCTCTTATCTTCTTCAAACTTAGACTCTTCTTTCTTAGTAACTGTTCCTTCTTTCCATTGCTATCTACTCTTCATCTGCACATACCTTCATCTTGGGGTTCCTCATAGGTATTTCCTTAGGCCTCTTCCATTTTCATTCTACATCCTTTTCCTCAAAAAGCTCACCCACATTTCACCCTCTCCTCTGGAAAGGTACTTCAAAATCTATATCTTCCTCCGTGACCTGTCCCAGGACCTTAGCCTCCATTTGATCATGGGTTACCTGGATTTACCATTTGTGCTTCCAATTGAATTCATTTAAAACCTTCCAAACTATCTCCCATATTTGAAATATTGGTAGTGTTTATCTTCCTTTCTTTTATCCCCCACTTTCTGTATCTAATCACTACCTAGTTCCTATTAATTCTACATCCTGAGTAGTCCTTGATTTTATCTCTTTTACATTAGTGATGTCACCACCAATTTATAGGCCCTTATTCATAACCATCTCTTTATCTCTTTTCTAATCTGTCTCTCACACATTTGCCAAACTAATCTTCCTCAGCTCCAAGTGTGTCTAATCAAAGTCTTTCAGTGGTTTCCTTTTGCCTAAGAAATAAAATCTATAGGATTTGTGGTAAAGCAGGTAAATGCTATTAATGGAACTGTGAAAACAATCTGGAAAGCAATTTGAAAGTATTTGAGAAAAATGACTAAACTTCACACTCTTTGACTTAGAAATCTCATGGTATGTACCTCAAGGAGTTTAAAGAAAAAATAAAGATCCTATGTATACCAATATAGTCATAGCACTTTTGTGGTAAAGATCTGCTGCACCAGACATGAATTCTGCCATTCATTCCTTTTTAATTTCTACTTTCAAGGTACTTACTTCTGTGTTGAACTATTTAGGAAAATTCTGCAATGATTTCATGCCTTCTTAAGAATCCATAAAGCCATCAGCTTTATCAGGTATTGGTTAAATTTCCTTTGTTAATGCACTAATTCTTCAAAGATGTTTGGAATCATTTAGATGTCTTGGTGGCTATCTTCCCTTCTACTTTAATGACTTTCCTATTGATTTATATTCTTGTGCTATAGGCTTTTAACCAAATTCTTTAACTGGATTTTCTTCCTCATGAGACTATTGGTAATTTCAGTATTTTTTCTTATATTCTTTTGTACTTCACTTTCTCAGTCCTTCCCTTTTGATGGTGGATCGTCTGGGGTTGAACATTAAAGCTATTTCAGTCTTCCACACTGGGGAATTCACTTTTCATTTGCCTCCATCCCTGATCCAAGTGACTTATAGGGGGGCCACAATTAGACCTAGGTTAGTGTCAATCCTTCTTTTTTAGGTCTGCAACCATTGCCTTTCATATATATTCTGGCACTCTGCTACAGGTCTTCTTATTTAATTCTCTGGCTGAGTACTCCTGCAACCCTAGATAGAACATGTTTCTGCTTTCCTATAATTCTTCTTCATCTACAAGTTGAGTTTTCCTGCTTTTGCTTAAGAATGGTGGAGGGAGGTCAGAGGTAGGGTGTGCTGGCAAAGACTGCATCCAGCAAATACCTGAGCACAAGCTGGTGGGTCAGGTGCCATAGTATGGGGGCCACTAGGAAATGAGGTGCCAAGTGAGCACATTATGCATTAGGGATAAGACTTCTCTGCTCATACTTCATCACCTTATTACCCTGAAAATCTTCCTGGCATTTTGGTTTGCAGAGACAGCTGCAATTATTTTATCTCTTGTGCATAATTCCTATTTATTGGAGTTTTAAGAGTTCAAGAAGACTGGGAAAAATAGTTTGTCCTTCATCTTGTTAGTCATGTGACTGGAAGTGCTTGAGTTCTTTGTTAAGACCTTCAAAGGAGAGTTGTTTTTGTTTTTGTTTTTGGTGTTTATAGGATGCAAATAATAATGATAATAATAATAACAACAACAGTCATAATAATGCCAGATTGCTGGAAAGCTTCTCAAAACCTAATTGTGGGGGAACTGGGTAACTTATCTATTTACAGAATTACCCTAGCAATTGGTAGGAGCCTTGTAAAGACTATTCACTATGATCGGTTATATGCCTATAGACAAAGACTGATGAGCAGAAGAACCAAAGTGATGGGCAGTCTATAAAAAGACAGAGTAAAAGTTCTCATCTATTAGTTGTACATAGACAATGTGAACCTGACAATAGATCAAAAAGTGTTATTTCAAGTGATGAAGATTCTATGCCTTATAACCTAAGACCAATCTGTTTAAACAAATAAATAGAACTGAATTCAAAGACAGTACCTTTCTCGCCTAGAATTCTGCTTTAGAGCCTACTAGAGTCCAGCCCAATAATACTGATCCCTATACAAATTCAGGCTTAGGAATTCAGGACTACACATTAGAGGAGGAGGATGACTAGTTATTATCAACTAGCTCAGGCATAGGGGCAGACTGCACAGCAAGTCACACAACATTCTGTTGGAGCTAGAAAGTGTTACTTAGGATGTTGTACAAGAGACTAGAGATTTGACATGTGTAGACTGACCACAATACTAATACCTACTCATGTAATTTTGCCTTGCATGTAATTAAGTATGTACGTTAGTACACATGCTATTTGCTGCATGTTTTGAGGATGTTTCTGTTTTACTATTTTTTGTTCATGTTTATTTGCTTATATACTTATATCATGTGTATGCTGTAGCTATGATGAATTTTGCTACTTTTTTTGGACTATAAGGTGTCATGCTTTGTTATTATGTAGGTCTACTGATATGGTGCTTGTTTATTTATTCTTATTTCCTGTGAACCGTGGATATTAATATATTCTTGTTATATGTACACATAATATGTACTGCTTGAATTCAGATATTTACTTAATGAAATACATTGTCAAGGGATGTATATTTTGCTTTGTTGACTATATATATTGCTGATGTGACGCTGACATGGGATAATACAACTATCCTTATTTTTTTAAAGGCTGGTTTTTGTTTGTGATTGTGATGTGTCTTGCAGATATCAAACATACTTCAGGTTTTTCCAAGGGACTGCAATATTTCTGGTCCCATAGAATACTGTAATGCCCTTTTCCTACACTAGTGATTTTGGGGACAATGGATTGGGCATAAGCACTTGCTTCTGCCACTGCTTTGGATCTGTCATCACTGTGGGGAAGACGAAGGGAAGAATGTTGATTTTAGAAGGATGGCACTGCCAAGGGCAAGAAAACAGCAAGCGATGGTAGCAACAGTAATCCCTGAGGAACCATTTAGAAAAAGAAAGAAAGAAGAGAATCTTTCAACCTTGTGATGGAGGAGAGAGGGGAACAGGAGCCAGTGGGCATATGCGGAGCTCAGTAAGGACCAGGATGGTCCAATGGGTGGTGATCCAGAGTTAATATGATAGATATTTATCCATTAAGGGTCTTATTCCAGTTCAGAGTGCCAGCTCCTCTCTTCTCTTCCTTCACTTTTCGCAAATCATTGGAAGAGAGAGTAGCTTTGCTGTTTCTTTCATTGGCTGTAAAAATTGTGGGTCTTTGGAGAGCTTTTTTTTATCTGTTTTAATCTTTATGTCATTAAAATCATGGTTGACTACTAAACTGTGTGTATTAGTGCTTAGATGCAACATTAAAGGAGTGGTTGGCAGAAACCCCATATCAAATGGGGTTCATATCAAACGTAAATGGGTTGGGGGTTTCCATTCAAAGAGAGAAAGGAGAACTTGATTTAAAAAGCATCCCAGACAAAATACTTTTACCAAGATATCTCTGGGCATCCAAATCAACTAATCAATAAACACTTATTAAGTGCCTACTATGTGCCAAGCCTTGTGCTATGTGGGAATCAGAAATCACATGGATACCAGCTGTCTGGCAGCATCTGCCATTAATCTCTTTGACAGATGACTGGATGGAAGGGAAACCACTCCTTTCATAGGGAGGTGACCAAGGGTAAAACCAGGGAGGAAGTCCTGCTTCAAGAAAGTTTCCTGGAGTGAGTATGAGAGAACTGCACTCTCACAAAGATAGGGGAAAGGGAAAGTGACTGAAAGCTTTCCCTCTTACACTTACAAGAACTCTGCTTGCACATAAGAGGCTTTGCCAGCCAATGCTTAGCATCTTTGTGCCTGTGACATTAGAGAAGAGAAAACAGTTCGGAACCTATGAGGAAGGATCAAACATCTATTTCCTTCCTATCAAACCCATGGCCTTGGTCTGTGCATTTGAGCTGTGCTTGTGTGGAGGTGACAAAGGTGCAAGGCTTCCTCCACATCAACTAAGAGAAGTAACAAGAGCTAGGTGGAATCTGGGCCTGCCAAATCTAAGGCTCAACCTCCCACAGGATCATTATTGAATAATGCACTCCTACTTCTTGCTGTGGCCTGAAGACCATTACACACCAGACCCGACGATGTCCATTCTGGTGACTGACACATGGTTGTGTTTGACCCATTCTGTCAACCAATCCCCAGGGCATTTCTTTTATCCTGAAAGCCTCTTCCATTGCCCCATTCTCTTCTTGCCCTTCTCCCTGGGTCCTTCATGTTAGGCCTTTGGCCTTCCATTGAGTGAATTGTTTTGGATACCTAATAAAGATCTACTGCTTTAACCATTTACTGGCCTGCTTGCCTCTTGTGAACATCTCTCCAAATCCCAAGATGGCTGGAATAGATGGGGATAGAGAGGTTAAGTAACTTGCCCAAGGTCAGATATCAAGTAAGTGGCAAACACCAAGAGTCAAACTTTTATCCCACTACTTTCCATGTTGTTGTCATTCAGTTATTCAGTTGTGTCTGACTCCATGTGGCCCCATGGACTTTTTTTCCTGGAGTATATTTTGGCAAAGATGCTAGAGTGGTTTGCCATTTCCTTCTCCAGTGTGTCCTCACTTTACAGATGAGGAAGTGAGGCAGATAGGGGTTACCTCTTTTGCCCAGGGGCACACAGATGGTAAGTGTCTGAGGCCATTGCACTACCTAGTTGCCCCCTAACTTTCCATGGGAATGTATATGTGCTGTACATGTGCAGCCAAGGTACAAGTATTTCAGGCTATACTTCTGTGCCGTAAATGCAGAATTTAGTGCCCTCAAAGTCAAGAGATACAAAAACCCAGAAGAAGAAGCAAAGCGTGGATGCTGATTAGTTTATTTGTGTTTTAAATACAGGAATGAGGGGAGTCAAGATGTTTTCAGTTTCCATTATCCTAGGTTACTGAAGGATTTTCATGATGCCAGCCTCATATCCATCTTCTTATTCAGTCCCTGAAACAAGAATGGAAGAAAATCAAACACAGGAGACAGACTGACTTGGATTTGGTCCCTTCTCTAGTATTTATGACAGTAAAGTAGTGAGGCATTACTGAAATGGAGGAGACTTGAGGAGAAGATCTAAGTTGGGATGAGTAAGAACAGAAGGAAGATGCAAAATGAGTGAAAATAGGAGTTACTGCTACAGAAATGGAATTGCATTGGTCAAATATTGTTTTATTAGGAATCTCTCAATCAGTGAGAAGCCTGACACCAAGTGAAGATGAGCAAATCATGTGGGAGGAATTTACCGTGAAGATGAAGCAAACTGAAGGAAATGGAACAACAGAGAATCTGGGATGTGGCTGATGACTTGAAATGGGGAGGCAGTAAGTGTACAGTAAAACATAGATTTCATTCATTAGAAGAGTACTTAGTACTTTAAAGGGTTAAAACTAATCATTTCTGTGATCACAAAGCTACCCTCTGTAATACAGAAATGGGCTGTTTCTCCACTATTCCTGAGGGTTTGGGGCCCTTCTCTGACCTCTTCCAGGTCTTTAGCCTACAAAAAGAAAGGAAAGAAAAGTTGTTTAAGGAGAGATTTACATTCAGGTGTAGCAGGCTGGGGGCTGCTAAGGATAGAAAAAAGAAAAGCAAAGAGAGAGGTTTCGGACAAGAGTCTTATGAATCTCAAGAGTTTTCAGCTGTGGATAAAGGAAATCTATATTCAAGGGGATAAATCCAGTGGAATTCTATCAGAAACACAAGCATTCACTTGGCCAGAGGTTGCATATCCAGGCACAAAATACAGAATCTTCCCAACCATTTCCAAGCTGTCATAACATATTAAATATAAGAGGTATGAGAACTGAATGAAAGAGAGACAAAATGGATGGAAAATTAGATGTCGTTGTGATCACACTGACCTCATAACATCTATTAAAACCATGATATAAAATAGATTATCATCTAAGTAAATTATGATAGTAACCACTGGAGATAGAATCAATTGACAAAGCAGTACCTGGAGGACCTAGTAGAAGCAGTATGACTGAACTAGAAAACTACTACTCAATAAAATAAAATAAAATGAAATGTTATTCAGTAAAATTAGTCAAATTTTGCTAAATATTTGTGACCTATTTCTTTGGTATTGAGAACCTTCTCAGGCCATTGGTCTACATAAATGAAGCCTTCAAAGTGAGTTGAAAGGCAAGTATAAGCCTCTTCTATTTACTTGACAGAACTTTCACCTGCTAAGAGGAAGAATAGAAAAGGGAAATAATGGTAAGGAATACAAATTGATTTTCCAGACCAGGGTCAGAAAAAATGATGATAATTTGGTTTTTTTTTTATCTCACTGCTAGTTTAATATTAAGGAACACAATAAGAAAGTCAATTAAATAGAAACGAATTCCAATTGACTCCCTCAATCTGGGGGCAGAGAAAGGCTAGAAACATCTTGCCAATCCTCCTATTTGTCATTGCCCTCTCTCCTTGCACAGTCAGTAGTGGGACTAGGTTTGAAGTCTGAGGTGGGTTGTTTCTTAGAAGAATTAAAGAAGCTTTGCATAAAGGTGGAGCATATGGCCAGGATATAGTATTCCTTAATTTCATGTTTAGATACAAATCTTTTGAATAGGCATTTGGATGTTAGGGTTCTTGAAGATACATTTCTTTCTTTCTTTCTTTCTCTCTCATGCTTCCTCATTTGAAGGCCCAAGTATGAAAAAGAAAGAGACAGAGAGAGAAAGAGAGAGGGAAATAGAGACAGAGTATTTAAATGAAGACAACAAAGTGACTGGTTTTATGATCTGGGAAAATTCTCTGGTGAAAAATGAGACCTATGCTCTGGCAAGAGAGAATAATACCTATTAACATGACCATACCCTTAGTTCATCAGAATCCTCTCTTTATCCCTACTCTACTTTAAGAGGATGAATGAATACTCAAGTAGTCTATAATGTGAGACAAGGACCAGGGACTACAGGAAAAAAGGAAAGAAAGCCAGTTTTGGGATAGACTGTGATCTACACTCAGGTCCACGAGATCATCTAGGGGGTCCTGCGTATAGAATTAAAAAAAAAAAAGGAAAAAAGGATGTTTAGGGCAAGAATCTTATGAATCTGAAGAATTTCCAGTTGTGGATAAGGAAAATCTATTGTCAAGGGCCCCAATGCAATAGAATTAATTGAAAAAGAGGTACCTGGAGAACATAGTTGAAGGAGTATTAGACAACTAGAAAATGGTACTCAATAAAAACTAGTAGAATTTGGATTTTTTTGTGATGTATTTCTTTGGAAAAGAACACCTCCTAAGGCCGTTGGTCTCTGTAAATGAAGCTTCAAAATTAATTGAAGTGCAAGCATAAACCTGTTTTACTCCCTTGACAGATCATTCATTTACTAAGAAGAAAAATACAAATGGCAAATATGGAAACTAATTTAAATTGTTTCTCTCAGTCCAGAATCTGAAAAAGGGATGGTAATGTGAACTCACTTGCCTCATTATTAGTCTAATATGAAGGAAAACAACAAGAAAGGCAATTAATAGAAATGAATCCAAACTGACTCCTTCAATCCAAGGTCAGGGAAAGTCTAGGAATGTCTTGCCAATCCTCTTATTTCTTCTTGCCCTCTGCCCCTGCATCAGTGGTGGCAGTAGATTTGAGATGGGTCCATTCATAGAAGGAAAAGAGGCTATGTTTAAAGGTGAAATATATGGCCAGAATGTAGAATTTTTTTTATTTTGTATTTTGTATTTTCGGTGCAAATCTTTTGAATAGGCCTTTGTCGTTTTGGGTTCCTTTTCTTACATCTCTCCTTTTTTTCTTCAGCTTTATGAAAGAACCCTTTTTCAAAGGTTAAAGTAGGATAGAAAGAGAAAGAGAGAGAAAAGAGAGAGATGGGGAAGAGAAAGGAGAGGAACAAGAGACAGAGGGAGATTCAGACAGAGACAGAGAAAAAGAGAGAGAACATTTAATTGAAGATGACAAAATGACTTTAGTTTTTTGATCTAAGAAATTCTCTGGTGGAAAAATGAGACCTCTGCAATGGCAAGAGAGACTATGCATTTGACATGACCACATCCTTAGTTCATCAGTACCTCAGTTTATTTGTACTCAACTTTAAGAGGATGAATAGCCAAGTGGTCTTTAATGTGAGAAAAGGAGCCAGGCTGGGAGGAAAAAGGAAAAAAATCAAATTTTGGGATAGAAGGTAACTTACCCTGAGGTCGGCCAAATGGTTGCCTACGAAGTGCTATAGTTAGAATAAAAAAGAAAAAGTGATGTTTAGGGGAAGACTCTTATGAATCTCAAGTTTTCAGTTGTGTATAAGGACAACCCATGTTCAAAGGCCCCAGTGGAATTCTATCAGGAATAGTAGCCTCCATGTTGCCGGAGGTTACATATTATAGTCTTAAAATCCAGAATTCATCTCATTCATTTCAAAGCTATCAGCATAAATTAACTACAAGGAGAAGGAAATAAGGACAAAAAGACTGGAAAAATTAGATATTATTGTGATCACCCTGATCTCACAAGCTTATTGTGACTATGATACGATATAAGATATAAGATGATGTTATCATCTTTTGAATCCTAGGTAAATAATGGGAGAATCCTAGCAATAGAATTAATTGAAAAAGAGGTGCTTGGAGAACATAGTTGAAGCAGTATTAGGCAACTAGAAAAACATTACTCAATAAAACTAGTAGAATTTCACTAAAAATTTCTGATGTATTTCTTTGGCATAGGGCCCCTGCTGAGACCATTGGTCTATGTAAACGAAACCTTCAAAATTAGTTGAAGTGCAATCATAAGCCCCTTTTACTCTCCTGACAGATCTTTCACTTACTAAGAATAAAAACACAAAAGTCAAGTAATAGAAACCAAGTTAAATTGCTTTCTCCCAGTCCAGAGTCTGAAAAGGGGATGGTAAGGTGGACTTCCTTGTCTCACTACTAGCCTAATATTAAGAAAAACAACAGGAAAGTCAATTAATGATAAATCAATCCCAACTGACTCCATCAATCCAGGAACAGAGAAAGGCTAAGAGCTAGAAAGTCTTGCCAGTCCTCCTATTTCTTCCTTCTTTCTGTCCTTGCAGTCAGTGGTGTGAATAGATTAGAGGTTAGATCTGAAATGGGTGCTTTCACATAAGTAAAGAGGTTGTATTTAAAGGTGAAATATATGGCTGAAATGTAGCATTTCTTTACTTTGTGTTTTAGATGCAAATCTTTTGAATAGGCATTTGACCTTTGAGATTCCTTTTATTACATCTCTCCTTTCCTCCTTCAGGTTGAAATAGGAGAGGAGGAGAGAGACAGAGACAGAGAAAGATGTAGGGAGAGGGAATAGAGAGGGGGAGGAGACAGATAAAGGGAGATATAGACAGAAAGACTGAAAGATACAGAGAAAAAGACAGACACAGAGCATTTCATTGAAGATGACAAAATGACTTTGGTTTTTTTGATCTAGGCTATTCTCTGGTGGAAAAATGAGACCTCTGCAATGGCAAGAGAGACTAATGCATTTGACATGACCACATCCTTAGTTCATCAGTACCCTCAGTTTATTTGTACTCAACTTTAAGAGGATGAATAGCCAAGTGGTCTTTAATGTGAGAAAAGGAGCCAGGCTGGGAGGAAAAAGGAAAAAAATCAAATTTTGGGATAGAGTGTAACTTACCCTGAGGTCGGCCAAATGGTTGCCTACGAAGTGCTATAGTTAGAATAAAAAAGAAAAAGTGATGTTTAGGGGAAGACTCTTATGAATCTCAAGTTTTCAGTTGTGTATAAGGACAACCCATGTTCAAAGGCCCCAGTGGAATTCTATCAGGAATAGTAGCCTCCATGTTGCCGGAGGTTACATATTATAGTCTTAAAATCCAGAATTCATCTCATTCATTTCAAAGCTATCAGCATAAATTAACTACAAGGAGAAGGAAATAAGGACAAAAAGACTGGAAAAATTAGATATCATTGTGATCACCCTGATCTCACAAGCTTATTGTGACTATGATACGATATAAGATATAAGATGATGTTATCATCTTTTGAATCCTAGGTAAATAATGGGAGAATCCTAGCAATAGAATTAATTGAAAAAGAGGTGCTTGGAGAACATAGTTGAAGCAGTATTAGGCAACTAGAAAAACATTACTCAATAAAACTAGTAGAATTTCACTAAAAATTTCTGATGTATTTCTTTGGCATAGGGCCCCTGCTGAGACCATTGGTCTATGTAAACGAAACCTTCAAAATTAGTTGAAGTGCAATCATAAGCCCCTTTTACTCTCCTGACAGATCTTTTCACTTACTAAGAATAAAAACACAAAAGTCAAGTAATAGAAACCAAGTTAAATTGCTTCTCCCAGTCCAGAGTCTGAAAAGGGGATGGGGTAAGGTGGACTTCCTTGTCTCACTACTAGCCTAATATTAAGAAAAACAACAGGAAAGTCAATTAATGATAAATCAATCCCAACTGACTCCATCAATCCAGGAACAGAGAAAGGCTAAGAGCTAGAAAGTCTTGCCAGTCCTCCTATTTCTTCCTTCTTTCTGTCCTTGCAGTCAGTGGTGTGAATAGATTAGAGGTTAGATCTGAAATGGGTGCTTTCACATAAGTAAAGAGGTTGTATTTAAAGGTGAAATATATGGCTGAAATGTAGCATTTCTTTACTTTGTGTTTTAGATGCAAATCTTTTGAATAGGCATTTGACCTTTGAGATTCCTTTTATTACATCTCTCCTTTCCTCCTTCAGGTTGAAATAGGAGAGGAGGAGAGAGACAGAGACAGAGAAAGATGTAGGGAGAGGGAATAGAGAGGGGGAGGAGACAGATAAAGGGAGATATAGACAGAAAGACTGAAAGATACAGAGAAAAAGACAGACACAGAGCATTTCATTGAAGATGACAAAATGACTTTGGTTTTTTTGATCTAGGCTATTCTCTGGTGGAAAAATGAGACCTCTGCAATGGCAAGAGAGACTAATGCATTTGACATGACCACATCCTTAGTTCATCAGTACCCTCAGTTTATTTGTACTCAACTTTAAGAGGATGAATAGCCAAGTGGTCTTTAACGTGAGAAAAGGAGCCAGGCTGGGAGGAAAAAGGAAAAAAATCAAATTTTGGGATAGAGTGTAACTTACCCTGAGGTCGGCCAAATGGTTGCCTATGAAGTGCTATAGATAGAATAAAAAAGAAAAAGTGATGTTTAGGAGAAGAATCTTATGAATCTCAAGTTTTCAGTTGTGGATAAGGACAACCTATGTTCAAAGGCCCCAGTGGAATTCTACCAGCAATAGAAGCCTCCACTTGGTCAGAGGTTACATACTCAGTCATAAAATCCAGAACTTATCTTATTCATTTCAAAGCTGTCATAACATGTTATCTACAGGATGTATGAGAAATGAAGGAAATAGGTGTGAAAAGGGTGGAAAATTAGATGTTATTGTGATCAGCCTAAAATCACAACCTCTATTGTGACTATGATATAAGACAGTTTATCATCTTTTGAATCCTAGGTAAATAATGGGAGTAATGATGGAAGTAGAATTACTTAAAAAGAGGTACCTGGAGAACATAGTTGAAGCAGTATTACATAGCTAGAAAAATGTTACTCAATAAAAACTAGGAGAATTTCATTAACAATCTGTGATGCATTTCTTTGGCATAGAGTACCTCCCAAGATCATTGGTCTATGGAAATGAAGCCTTCAAAATTAGTTGAAGTCAAGCATAAGCCCCTTTTACTTCCCTGACAGATCTTTCCCCTACTAAGGAGAAGATCACAAAAGGAAAACAATGGAAACTAAAATAAATTATTTCTCTCAGTGCAGAGTCTGAAAAAGGGATGGTCATTCAGACTTCCTTGTCTCACTACTAGCCTAATATTAAGGAAAACAACAAGAAAGGCAATTAATAGAAATCAATCCAAACTGACTCCCTCAATCCAGGGTTAGAGAAAAGCTAGGAATGTCTTGCGAATCCACCTATTTCTTCTTGCCTTCTGTCCCTGCAGTCATTGGTGGGAATAGATTTGAAGCTAGATCTGAGATGAGTGCTTTCATAGAAGTAAGGAGGCTATGTATAAAGGGGAAAAATATGGCCAGAATGTAGCATTTCTTTATTTAGTATTTTAGATGCAAATCTTTTGAATAGGCATTTGTCCTTTTGGGTTCCATTTATTACATCTCTCCTTTCCTCCTTCAGCTTTACAAAAGAACATTTTTCAAAGGTTAAAATAGGACAGTATGAGAGAAAGAGAAAGACAGAAAGATAGAGAGAGAGACAGAGACAGAGAGAGACAGAGAGGGAAGGAGGGAAAAGAGAGAGAAGAGGAAGGGAGGGAGGTGGGGAGAGGGAAAGGAGACAGCAGAAGATATAGACAGAAAGACTGAAAGAGGCAGAGAAAAAGACACAGAGCATTTAATTGAAGATGACAAAGTGACTTTGATTTTTTGATCGAGGAAATTTTCTGGTAGAAAAATGAAACCTATGCAATGGCAAGATAGAATAATGCAATTTAACATGAGCAAACCCTTAGCTCATCAGTACCCTCTGTTTATTCATATTCAATTGTAAGAGGATGAATACCCAAATGGTCCATAATGTGAGACAAGAACTAGGGGCTACAACAAAAAAGGAAAGAAATACAGTTTTGGAATAGAAATAGACTGTAACTTACTAAAAGGTCGAAAAGATTTCTTAGGGACTTCTGTGCATAGAATGAAAAAAAAAGGAAAAGTGATGTTTGGAGTAAGAATCTTACAAATATCAAGTGTTTTCAGTACTGGATAAGGGCCTATGTTCAAAGGCCCAAGTGGAATCTTATCAGGAATAGTAGCCTCCATGTAACCTCCAGAGGTTACATTTTAAGTCATAAAATCCTGAATTAATCTCATTCATTTCAAAGTTGTCATAGTATATTAACTATAGGAGGTATGAGAAATGAAGGAAATAAAGACAAAAGGACTGGAAAAATTAGATATTATTGTGATCACCCTGATCTCACAACCTTATCGTGACCATGATATAAGATATAAGATGGTGTTATCATCTTTTGAATCCTAGGTAAATAATGGGAGAATCCTAGCAATAGAATTAATTGAAAAAGAGATGCTTGGAGAACATAGTTGAAGCAGTATTAGGCAACTAGAAAAACATTACTCAATAAAACTAGTAGAATTTCACTAAAAATTTCTGATGTATTTCTTTGGCATAGGGCCCCTGCTGAGACCATTGGTCTATGTAAACGAAACCTTCAAAATTAGTTGAAGTGCAATCATAAGCCCCTTTTACTCTCCTGACAGATCTTTCACTTACTAAGAATAAAAACACAAAAGTCAAGTAATAGAAACCAAGTTAAATTGCTTCTCCCAGTCCAGAGTCTGAAAAGGGGATGGTACTATGAACTTCCTTGTCTCACTACTAGCCTAATATTAAGGAAAACAACAAGAAAGGCAATTAATGATAAATCAATCCCAACTGACTCCATCAATCCAGGAGCAGACAAAGGCTAGGAGCTAGAAAGTCTTGCCAATGCTCCTATTTCTACTTTCTTTCTGTCCCTGTGATGGGGTTGGGATCTCAGCTCCAGAAAGGAAAAACCCTAGACTTTCCCAAGTGGCCAAATCTCTGACATTCCCTGGGATAGAATCCCATCAACTGGCCTTTCATTGTGGCTACACCCAACCTCCCCTCCATTGTCTTGCCTCCCTCTCCATTTTCCTGGAATTCTATTACCTCATAGACTGCTTGGCCACTCCTAGATGCCTCCCACAGTCTTTCTGTATATAAGGTCTATCTTGTCTGCATTAAGATGCTCAGATTCTTATAATGTAGCCACTGCTCAGATTCCTAAAATCCAGCCTCTGTTTAGATTCTTATAATCTAGCCAATAAGCCAACAGCTCTTATTAATGTTCAGATTCCTTAAGAGTCTGCCCAATAACATGGATGTTCTAATACACTTTGTCTTTGGCTGAAGGAAGGCTTGGGTCAACAAGCCTTGGGGAAACAGTGGTATTAGGGCAGGAGTCTTATGAATCTGAAGAGTTTTCAGTTGTGGAGAAAAACAATCTATGTTCAAGGGCCCCAGTGGAATTCTATCAGGAATAGAAGCCTCCATGTGACTAGAGGTTACCAAATAAAATCCAGAACTCATTCCATTCATTTCAAAGCTGTCATACATATTAACTACAGGAAGTAAGAGAAATAAAGGAAATACAGACAAAAAGGATGGAAAAACAGATATTGTTGTGATCAGTCAGATCTCACAACCCCTATCATGACCATAATATATTAGACAGTTTACAATGCTAGGTAAATAATGCGGATAACTATGGCAATAGAATTAATTGAAAAAGAGGTACCTGGAAGACGTACTTGAAACAGTATGACTGAACTAGAAAAATCTTATTAATAAAAAAGAGTAAAATTTTGCTAACATTTCTGATGAATTTCTTTGGCATCTAGCAGAATCTCAGAACATTGTTCAATCTAAACCAGGCCTTCAGAATTAGTTGAAGTGCAATCATAAGCTCCTTTTCCTTTCCTGACAGATCTTTCAGTTACTAAGAAAAAGAATACAAAAAGCAAATAATGGAAATGAATTCAAATT
The DNA here is from genome assembly GCF_003287225.1 of Phascolarctos cinereus. NCBI lineage: Eukaryota > Metazoa > Chordata > Mammalia > Diprotodontia > Phascolarctidae > Phascolarctos > Phascolarctos cinereus. Next base: position 155,784,562 of record NW_027556180.1, read on the forward strand.
GTTTTTCCCAAAACTGAGTCTGAAAAAAAAGGCTGGCAATGTGGACTTACTTATCTCACTATTAGCCTAATATGAAGAAAAACAAAAAGAAAGTTACTTAATAGAAATCAGTCAGTACAGATTGACTCCCTCAATCAGGGGCAGGGAAAGGCTAGGAATGTCTTACCAATGCTCCTGTTTTTTTTTTTTAATGTTCTTTTCCTTTTTTTAAAATTAATTTATTTTAATTTATCAACAATCACTTCCATAAGCTTTTGAGTTTTAAATTTTTCTCCTTCTCCCTCCCTGCCTCCTTCCCCAAGATAGTGTGTAATCTGATATAGGCTATACATATACGTTTCTATTAAATATTTTCACATTAGTGATGTTGTAAGAAGGCTCAGAACCACCTCCTATTACTTCTTGCCATCTCTCCTGAAGTCAGTGGTGTGAGTAGATTTGAAGCTAGGCCTGAGATGGGTCCTTTCTTAGCAGAAGTGAAGAGGCTTTCTTTAAAGGTGAAAAAATATGACCACAACATTGCACTTCTTTATTTTGTGTTATAGATACAAATTTTTTGGATAGGTATTTGTCTCTTTGGGTTCTTGGTATTATTTTCTTCTTTCCCTTCTACTGTTTTATAAAAGAACCCTCCTTGAAAAGTCAAAGTAACGGAGAAGAGAGAGTCTGAGAGAGAATGGGAGATGGAGAAAAATAGAGAGACAGAGAGGAGAGAGAGAGAGAGAGAGAGAGAGAGAGAGAGAGAGAGAGAGAGAGAGAGAGAAACAAACATTGCAGAGCTACAAAGAAAATATTTTATTAAATATTACAAAGTGATCTTGAAATCATTGATCTAGGATATTAGCTAACAGAAAAAGCAAATATATGTAATTGCAAGAGATGATAAACTGGCTTTGGATTTTTGATCTGGGAAATTCTAAGATGGAAAATGAGACAGATGCAATGGCAAGGGAGAACAATGCCTTTTAACCTGACCACCCTGTCAGTTCATCATTACCCCCTCTTTCTTGGTACTGAACTTTAAGATTGGAAATGCCAAATTGTTTAAAATGAGAGACAAGGTCTGGGGTCCTTAAGGAAAAAGGAAAGAAGGACTCTTTAGAGAAAGACATATTACTTACGTTTACCAGGTGGTTTGCTTGGGGGTTCTGTGGGTAGAAAAAATAAAACGAGATGAGTAACGTTTAGGGCAAGACTCTATGAATCGCAAGAGGTTTTAGGTATGGATAAGGGTTATATGTGATCGAGGGCCCCAGGGGAATTCTTTCAGGAATGCAAGTATCCACTAGGCCAGAGGTTCATATTCAGTCACAAAATCATCCTATGCATTTCAAAGCTTTCATAAGTGTAAGTAGACGATATAAGGAAATGAAGGAGCTAAATATAAAATGGGTGGAAAAATTAGATATTATTATGTTCAGCCTGATCTCAGCACATCTCTAAACAATAGAAACATCTTTCCAATACCTATTTCTTCTTGTCTCTTCTCCTGAAGATATTGGTGTGAGAGGCTTGGGGTAGGTCTGAGATGGCTCTTCCTTAGAAGAAGTGAAGAGACTTTGTGTAAAAGGAGAAATTATGGCCAGGATGAAGCATTTCTTGATTCTGTGTTTTAGGTACAAATATTTTGAATAAGCATTTCTCCTTTTCAATTCCTAATATAACATTTCCTTCTTTTCCTCTTTTGCTTTCTGAAATTTCACTGTTTCAAAGGTGAAAGTACAAGGGAGAGAGAGAGATACAGAGAAAATGTGTGTGTGTGTATGGGTGTGTGTGTGTGTGTGTGTGTCTGTGTGTCTGTGTTTGTGTGAAAGAGAGAGACAGAGGGTGACAGAAAGGCACAGAAAAAGTGAGACAGAGTCAGAGAGATAAAGATATAGATTCAGAGAAAGACCAGACACAGAGGGACTGTGAAAACAGAGGGAAAGAGAGAGAGAAATACCCAGACTGCAGAGACAGGAAGAGAACATTGAAGTAAATATTACAATGTGATCTTGAAATGTTGATGTAGGATGTTAGGCAATGGAAAAAAGCAAACTATGCTTTGGGAAAAGATGACAAAATACTTTTGGATTTTTGATCTGGGAAATTCTCTGATGGAAAAATGAGAGCTATGCAATGGCAAGAGAAAACAAAGCCTCTTAAGCTGACCACCCTCTTAGTTCATCATTACCCTCTCTTTCTTGGTACTGAACTTTAAGAGTGGATGTGCCAAATGGTTTCAAATGAGAGACAAGGTCTAGGGTCCTCAAGGGATGGGGAAAGAAAGGAGTGTTTAGAAATAGACATATTGCTTACCTTCAGGTGGTTCGCCTGGGTCTCCTGGGGTAGAAAAAAGAAAAAGATGAGTGATGTTTAGGGCAAGAGTCCTTCTGAATCTCATGACGTTTCAGAGGTGGATAAAGTAATATGTGATTTGAAGGACCCAGTGGAATTACTTGAAGAATGCAAGTATTCACTTGGTCAGAGGTGCATATTCACTCAGAAAATCATCCCATACATTTCAAAGCTTTCATAAGTGTAAGTAGAAGATATAAGGAAATGAAGGAGCTAAATATAAAATGGGTGGAAAAATTAGATATTATTATGTTCAGCCTGATCTCAGCACATCTGTAAACAATAGAAACACCTTTCCAAACCACCAATTTCTTCTTCTCTTCTCTCCTTGAAGAGATTGGTTTGAGTAGGCTTGTGCTAGGTCTCAGATGGCTCCTTCCTTAGAAGAAGCAAAGAGCCTTTGTGTAAAGGGGGAAATTATGGCCAGGATATAACATTTCTTAATTTGGTGTTTTAGGTACAAATATTTTGAATAAGTGTTTCTCCTTTTGAATTGCTAATATTACATTTCCTTCTTTTCCTCTTTTGCTTTCTGAAATTTCACTGTTTCAAAGGTGAAAGTACAAGGGAGAGAGAGATACAGAGAAAATGTGTGTGTGTATGGGTGTGTGTGTGTGTGTGTGTGTGTGTGTCTGTGTTTGTGTGAAAGAGAGAGACAGAGGGTGACAGAAAGGCACAGAAAAAGTGAGACAGAGTCAGAGAGATAAAGATATAGATTCAGAGAAAGACCAGACACAGAGGGACTGTGAAAACAGAGGGAAAGAGAGAGAGAAATACCCAGACTGCAGAGACAGGAAGAGAACATTGAAGTAAATATTACAATGTGATCTTGAAATGTTGATGTAGGATGTTAGGCAATGGAAAAAAGCAAACTATGCTTTGGGAAAAGATGACAAAATACTTTTGGATTTTTGATTTGGGAAATTCTCTGATGGAAAAATGAGAGCTATGCAATGGCAAGAGAAAACAAAGCCTTTTAAGCTGACCACCCTCTTAGTTCATTATTACCCTCTCTTTCTTGGTACTGAACTTTAAGAGTGGATGTGCCAAATGGTTTCAAATGAGAGACAAGGTCTAGGGTCTTCAAGGAACAGGGAAAGAAAGGAGTATTTACAGATAGACATATTACTTACCTTCAGGTGGTTCGCCTGGGTCTCCTGGGGTAGAAAAAAGAAAAAGATGAGTAATGCTTAGGGCAAGAGTCCTGTGAATCTCAAGAAGTTTCAATTGTGCATAAAGGTAATATGTGATCAAAGGCCTCAGCGGAATTTCTTGAAGAATGCAAGTATCCACTTGGCCAGAGGCTCATATTCACTCACAAAATTATCCTATACATTTCAAAGCTTTCATAAATGTAAGTAGAAGATATAAGAGAAATGAAGGACCCAAATATAAACCAGGTGGAAAAATTAGATATTATTATGTTCAGCCTGATCTCAGCACATCTCTAAAGACTGGAAATATCTTTCCAAACTACCTATTTCTTCTTGTCTTCTCTCCTTCAAGATGTTGGTGTGAGTAGGCTTGTGCCTAGGTCTGAGATGGCTCCTTCCTTAGAAGATGCGAACAGCCTTTGTGTAAAGGGGGAATTTATGGCCAGGATGCAACATGTCTTAATTTTGTGTTTTAGGTACAAATGTTTTCAATACACATTTGTCTGTTTGAATTACTAGTATTATATTTCCTTCTTTTCCTCTTTTGCTTTCTGAAATTTCACTGTTTCAAAGGTGAAAGTACAAGGGAGAGAGAGAGATACAGAGAAAATGTGTGTGTGTATGGGTGTGTGTGTGTGTGTGAGTGTGTGTGTGTCTGTATGTGTGTGAAAGAGACAGAGGGTGAGAGAAAGGCAGAGAAAAAGTGAGACAGAGACAGAGAGATAAAGATATAGATTCAGAGAAAGACCAGACACAGAGGGACTGTGAAAACAGAGGGAAAGAGAGAGAGAGAAATACCCACACTGCAGAGACAGGAAGAGAACATTGCATTAAATATTACAGTGTGATCTTGAAATGTTTGATCTAGGATATTGGGCAATGGAAAAAAGCAAACTATGCTGTGGGAAAAGATGACAAAATAATTTTGGATTTTTGATCTGCGAAATTCTCTAGTGGAAAAATGAGAGCTATGCAATGGCAAGAGAAAACAAAGCTTTTTAAGCTGACCACCCTCTTAGTTCATTATTACACTCTCTTTCTTGGTACTGAACTTTAAGAGTGGAAGTGCCAAATGGTTTAAAATGAGAGACAAGGTCGGGGGCTTCAAGGAAAGGGGAAAGAAAGGAGTGCTTAGAGATAGACGTATTACTTACCTTCAGGTGGTTCGCCTGGTTCTTCTGGGGCTAGAAAAAATAAAAAGATGAGTAATGTATAGGGCAAGAGTCCTTCTGAATCTCAAGAGGTTTCCGTTGTGAATAAAGGCAACATGTGATTGAAGGACCCAGCGGAATTACTTGAAGAATGCAAGTATTCACTTGGTCAGAGGTGCATATTCACTCAGAAAATCATCCCATACATTTCAAAGCTTTCATAAATGTAAGGTGAAGATATAAGAGAAATGAAGGACCTAATATAAAATGTGGGGAAAAATTAGATATTATTATGTTCAGCCTAATCTCAGCACCTCTCTAAAGAATAGAAACTTCTTTCCAAACTACCTATTTCTTCTTGTCTTCTCTCCTTCAAGATATTAGTGTGAGTAGGCTTGTGGCTAGGTCTTAGATGGCTTCTTCCTTAAAAGAAGTGAAGAGCCTTTGGGTAAAGGGGGAAATGATGGCCAGGATGTAAAATTTCTTAATTTTGTCTTTTAGGTACAAATATTTTGAATAAGCACTTGTCCTTTTGAATTCCTAATATTACATTTCCTTCTTTTCCTCTTTTGCTTTCTGAAATTTCACCCTTTCAACGTCAAAGTACAAGGGAGAGAGAGAGATACAGAGAAAATGTGTGTGTGTGAGTATGGCTCTGTGTGTGTATGTGTGAAAGAGAGTGAGACCGAGGGAGAGAGAAAGGCAGAGAAAAAGTGAGACACAGACAGAGAGATAAAGATATAGATTCAGACACAGAGGGACCGTGAAAACAGAGAGAGAGAGAGAGAGAGAGAGAGAGAGAGAGAGAGAGAGAGAGAGAGAAATACCCACCGTGCAGAGACATGGAGAGAACATTGCATTAAATATTACAAAGTGATCTTGAAATGTTTGATCTAGGATATTAGCCAATGGAAAAGAGCAAAGAATTCTATGGTAAAAGATGACAAAATAATTTTGGATTTTTGATCTGGGAAATTCTCTGGTGGAAAAAGGAGAGCCATGCGATGGAAGGAGGAAACAAAGCCTTTTAAGCTGACCACCCTCTCTTTCTTGGTACTGAACTTTAAGAGTGGAAGTGCCAAATGGTTTAAAATGAGAGACAAGGTCTAGGGTCCTCAAGGAAAGGGGAAAGAAAGGACTGATTAGAGATGGACATATTACTTACCTTCAGGTGGTTCTTCTGGTTCTTCTGGGTCTAGAAAAAATAAAAAGATGAGTAATGTTTAGGGCAAGAGTCCTGTGAATCTCAAGAAGTTTCAGTTGTGCATAAAGCTAATATGTGATCAAAGGCCTCAGTGGAATTTCTTGAAGAATGCAAGTATCCACTTGGCCAGAGGTTCATATTCACTCACAAAATCATCCTATACATTTCAAAGCTTTCATAAATGTAAGCAGAAGATATAAGAGAAATGAAGGATCCAAATATAAACCAGGTGGAAAAATTAGATATTATTATGTTCAGCCTGATCTCAGCACATCTCTAATGAATAGAAACATCTTGCCAAACTACCAATTTCTTCTTCTCTTCTCTCCTTCAAGATGTTGGTGTGAGTAGGCTTGTGCCTAGGTCTGAGATGGATCCTTCCTTAAAAGAAGTGAAGAGCCTTTGTGTAAAGGGGTAAATTATGGCCAGGATGTAACATTTGTTAATTTTGTGTTCTAGGTACAAATTTTTCAATAAGCATTTGACCTTTTAAATTCCTAATATTATGTATCCTTCTTTTTCTCTTTTGCTTTCTGAAATTGCACTCTTTCAAATGTACAAGGGAGAGACAGAGACACAGAGAAAATGTGTGTCTGTGTATGGGTGTGGGGGGGTAGTGTGTGTGTCTGTGAAAGAGAGAGAGACACAGGGAGAGAGAAAGGCAGAGAAAAAACGAGACAGAGATAGAGAGATAAAGATATAGATTCAAAGAAAGACTAGACACAGAGGGACCTTGAAAACGGAGAGAATGAGAGACAGACAGACAGACAGACAGACAGACAGAGAGAAGAGAGAGAGAGAGAGAGAGAGAAAGACAGAGAGAGACAGACAGAAGAGAGAGAGAGAGAGAGAGAGAGAGAGAGAGAAATACCAACAATGGGTGACATGAAGAGATCATTGCATTAAATATTAGAAAGTGATCTTGAAATCGTTGACCTAGGATTTTAGCTAACAGAAAAAACAACGATATGCTATGGCAACAGATGATAAAATTGCTTTGCATTTTTGATCTGGAAAGTCCTGTGGTGGAAAAATGAGACCTATGCAATAGCAGGAGAGAACAATGCCTTTTAATCTAATCACCCTCGGAGTTCATGATTATCCCCTTTTTCTTTGTAGTGAACTTTAGGAGTGGAAATGCCAAATTGTTTCAAATGAGAGACAAGGTCTAGGGTCCTCAAGGAAACGGGAAAGAAGGACTGTTTAGACATAGACGTATTACTTACCTTCAGCTTCCCTAGTGTGTCGCCTTCCGTCTTCTGTGGGTAGAAAAAATGAAAATAGATGAGTAATGTTTAGGGCAAGAGTCCTATGAATGTGAAGAGGTTTCAGTTGTGGATAAGGGCAATATGTGATCGAGGGCCCCAGTGGAATTCTATCAAGAATGCAATTATCCAGTTGGCCAGAAGTTCATATTCAGTGACAAAAGCATCCTATGCATTTCAAAGCTTTCATAACTGTAAGTAGAGGAGATAAGAGAAATGAAGGAACTAAATATAAAATGGGTGAAAAACTTAGATATTATTATGTTCAGCCTGGTCTCAGCACATCTCTAAAAGAATAGAAACATCTTGCTAATCCACCTATTTCTTCTTGTCTTCTCTCCCTGAAGTTAGTGGTGTGAGCAGGCTTGAGGCTAGGTCTGAGATGGATCCTTCTTCGAAGAATTGAAGAGCTTTGCATAAAGGGAGAAATTATGGCCAGGATGAAGCATTTCTCCATTTTGTGTTTTAGGTACAAATATTTTGAACAAGCATTTTTCCTTTTGAATTCCTAATATTATGTTCTCTTCATTTTCTCTTGTGCTTCCTGAAATTTCTCTCTTTCAAAGGTTAAAGTACAAGGGAGGGAGAACGTTAGAGAGAAAAAGTGTGTGTGTGTGTGTGTCTGTGTGTGTGTGTGTGTGTGTGTGTGTGAAAGAGACAGAGACAGAGACAGAAAGGAGAGAGAGACAGAGAAAAAGAGAGAGAGACAGAGAGACAAAGATATAGATTCAGAGAAAGACCAGACAGAGAGGACTGTGAAAACAGAGACAAAGAGAGAGAGAAATACAACAGTGCAGAGACATGAAGAGAACATTGCATTGAAATATTACAAGTGATCTTGAAATCTTTGATCTAGGTATTAGCCAATGGAAAAAAGCAAACTATGCTTGGGAAAAGATGACAAAATCTTTGGATTTTTGATCTGGGAAATTCTCTGGTGGAAAATGAGAGCTATGCAATGGCAAGAGAAAACAAGCCTTTTAAGCTGACCACCCTGTTAGTTCATTACCCTCTCTTTCTTGGTACTGAACTTTAAGAGTGGAGTGCCAAATGGTTTCAAATGAGAGACAAGGTCTAGGGTTCAAGGAAAGGGGAAAGAAAGGAGTGTTTAGAGATAGACATATTACTTACCTTCAGGTGGTTCACCTGGGTCTCTGGGTAGAAAAAATAAAAAGATGAGGAATGTTTAGGGCAAGAGTCCTGAATCTCAAGAGGTTTCAGTGGTAAAGGTAATATGTGATGAAGGACCCAGTGGAATTCTTTCAAGAATGCAAGTATCCACTTGGCCAGAGGTTCATATTCAGTCACAAAATCATCTATACATTTCAAAGCTTTCATAACTGTAAGTAAGAATAGAGAAATGAAGGACCTAAATATAAAATGGGTGGAAAAATTAGATATTATTATGTTCAGCCTGATCTCAGCACATCTCTGAAAGAATAGAAACATCTTGCCAAACTACCTATTTCTTCTTCTCTTCTCTCCCTGAAGTTAGTGGTATGAGTAGGCTTGTGGCTAGGTCTGAGATGGATCCTTCTTAGAAGAAGTGAAGAGCCTTTGCATAAAGGGGGAAATTATGGCCAGGATAACATTTCTTAATTTTGTGTTTTAGTACAAATATTTCAATAAGCGTTTGTCCTTGAATTGCTAATATTACATTTCCTTCTTTTCCTCTTTTGCTTTCTGAAATTTCACTTTCAAAGGTCAAAGTACAAGGGAGAGAGAGAGATACAGAGAAAATGTGTGTGTGTGGGTGTGTGTGTGTGTGGTGTGGTGTTGTGTGTGTGTGAAAGAGAGAGACAGAGGGAGAGAAAGACAGAAAAAAGCGAGACAGAGACAGAGAGAAGATATAGATTCAGAGAAAGACCAGACACAGAGGACTGTGAAAACAGAGAAAGAGAGAGAGAAATACCCACACTGCAGAGACATGAAGAGAACATTGCATTAAATATTACAAAGTGATCTTGAAATGTTTGATCTAGGATATTAGGCAATGGAAAAAAGCAAACTATGCTTTGGGAAAAGATGACAAAATAATTTTGGATTTTTGATCTGGGAAATTCTCTGGTGGAAAAATGAGAGCTATGCAATGGCAAGAAAAAAAAGCCTTTTAAGCTGACCACCCTCTTAGTTCATTATTACCTCTCTTTCTTGGTACTGAACTTTAAGCGTGGATGTGCCAAATGGTTTCAAATGAGAGACAAGGTCTAGGGTCCTCAAGGAACGGGGAAAGAAAGGAGTGTTTAGAGATAGACATATTACTTACCTTCAGGTGGTTCGCCTGGTTCTCCTGGGGTAGAAAAAAGAAAAAGATGAGTGATGTTTAGGGCAAGAGTCCTTCTGAATCTCAAGAGGTTTCAGAGGTGGATAAAGTAATATGTGATCAAAGGACCCAGCTGAATTACTTGAAGAATGCAAGTATCCACTTCGCCAGAGGTTCATATTCACTCACAAAATCATCCATACATTTCAAAGCTTTCATAATGTAAGTAGAAGATTAAGAGAAATGAAGGACCTAAATATAAAATGGGTGGAAAAATTAGATATTATTATGTTCAGCCTGATCTCAGCACATCTGTAAACAATAGAAACATCTTTCCAAACTACCTATTTCTTCTTCTCTTCTCTCCTTGAAGATATTGGTGTGAGTAGGCTTGGCTAGGTCTGAGATGGCTCCTTCCTTAGAAGAAGTGAAGAGCCTTTGTATAAAGGGGGAAATTATGGCCAGGATGCAAAATTTCTTAATTTTGTGTTTTAGGTATAAATATTTTGAATAACTGTTTGTCCTTTTGAATTGCTAATATTACATTTCCTTCTTTTCCTCTTTTGCTTTCTGAAATTTCACTGTTTCAAAGGTGAAAGTACAAGGGAGAGAGAGAGATACAGAGAAAATGTGTGTGTGTGTGTGTGTGTGTGTGTGTGTGTGTGTGTGTGTGAAAGACAGAGACAGAGGGTGAGAGAAAGGCAGAGAAAAAGCGAGACAGAGACAGAGAGATAAAGATATAGATTCAGAGAAAGACCAGACACAGAGGGACTGTGAAAACAGAGGGAAAGAGAGAGAGAAATACCCACACTGCAGAGACAGAAGAACATTGCATTAAATATTACAAAGTGATCTTGAAATGTTTGATCTAGGATATTAGGCAATGGAAAAAAGCAAACTATGCTTTGGGAAAAGATGACAAAATCATTTTGGATTTTTGATCTGGGAAATTCTCTGATGGAAAACTGAGAGCTATGCAATGGCAAGAGAAAACAAAGCCTTTTAAGCTGACCACCCTCTTAGTTCATTATTACCCTCTCTTTCTTGGTACTGAACTTTAAGAGTGGATGTGCCAAATGGTTTCAAATGAGAGACAAGGTCTAGGGTCCTCAAGGGGGGAAAGAAAGGAGTGTTTAGAGATAGACATATTACTTACCTTCAGGTGGTTCGCCTGGTCTCCTGGGGTAAAAAAAAAAAAGATGAGTGATGTTTAGGGCAAGAGTCCTTCTGAATCTCAAGAGGTTTCAGAGGTGGATAAAGTCAATATGTGATTGAAGGACCCTGTAGAAGTACTTGAAGAATGCAAGTATCCACTTGGCCAGAGGTTCATATTCACTCACAAAATCATCCTATACATTTCAAAGCTTTCATAAGTGTAAGTAGAAGATATAAGAGAAATGAAGGACCTAAATATAAAATGGGTGGAAAAATTAGATATTATTATGTTCAGCCTGATCTCAGCACATCTGTAAACAATAGAAACATCTTTCCAAACTACCTATTTCTTCTTCTCTTCTCTCCTTGAAGATATTGGTGTGAGTAGGCTTGTGGCTAGGTCTGAGATGACTCCTTCCTTAGAAGAAGCAAAGAGCCTTTGTGTAAAGTGGGAAATTATGGCCAGGATGTAACATTTCTTAATTTTGTGTTTTAGGTACAAATATTTTGAATAATTTTGTCCTTTGAATTGCTAATATTACATTTCCTTCTTTTCCTCTTTTGCTTTCTGAAATTTCACTTTCAAAGGTGAAAGTACAAGGGAGAGAGAGAGATACAGAGAAAATGTGTGTGTGTGTATGGTGTGTGTGTGTTGTGTTGTGTGTTGTGTGTGTGTGAAAGAGAGAGACAGAGAGAAAGGCAGAGAAAAGTGAGACAGAGACAGAGAGATAAAGATATCGATTCAGAGAAAGACCAGACACAGAGGGACTGTGAAAACAGAGAAAGAGAGAGAGAAATACCCACACTGCAGAGACAGGAAGAGAACATTGCATTAAATATTACAATGTGATCTTGAAATGTTTGATCTAGGATATTAGGCAATGGAAAAAAGCAAACTATGCTTTGGGAAAAGATGACAAAATCATTTTGGATTTTTGATCTGGGAAATTCTCTGGTGGAAAAATGAGAGCTATGCAATGGCAAGAGAAAACAAAGCCTTTTAAGCTGACCACCCTCTTAGTTCATTATTACCCTCTCTTTCTTGGTACTGAACTTTAAGAGTGGATGTGCCAAATGGTTTCAAATGAGAGACAAGGTCTAGGGTCCTCAAGGAATGGGGAAAGAAAGGAGTGTTTAGAGATAGACATATTACTTACCTTCAGGTGGTTCGCCTGGTTCTCCTGGGGTAGAAAAAAAAAAGATGAGTGATGTTTAGGGCAAGAGTCCTTCTGAATCTCAAGAGGTTTCAGAGGTGGATAAAGTAATATGTGATTGAAGGACCCAGTGGAATTACTTGAAGAATGCAAGTATCCACTTGGCCAGAGGTTCATATTCACTCACAAAATCATCCCATACATTTCAAAGCTTTCATAAGTGTAAGTAGAAGATATAAGAGAAATGAAGGACCTAAATATAAAATGGGTGGAAAAATTAGATATTATTATGTTCAGCCTGATCTCAGCACATCTGTAAACAATAGAAACATCTTTCCAAACTACCTATTTCTTCTTCTCTTCTCTCCTTGAAGATATTGGTGTGAGTAGGCTTGTGGCTAGGTCTGAGATGACTCCTTCCTTAGAAGAAGCAAAGAGCCTTTGTGTAAAGTGGGAAATTATGGCCAGGATAACATTTCTTAATTTTGTGTTTAGGTACAAATATTTTCAATACGTTTCCTTTTGAATTGCTAATATTACATTTCCTTCTTTTCCTCTTTTGCTTTCTGAAATTTCACTGTTTCAAAGGTGAAAGTACAAGGGAGAGAGAGAGATACAGAGAAAATGTGTGTGTGTATGGGTGTGTGTGTGTGTGTTGTGTGTTGTGTGTGTGTGTGAAAGAGTGAGAGACAGAGGGAAAGAGAAAGGCAGAGAAAAAGTGAGACAGAGACAGAGAGATAAAGATATCGATTGAGAGAAAGACCAGACACAGAGGGACTGTGAAACAGAGGAAAGAGAGAGAGAAATACCCACGCTGCAGAGACAGGAAGAGAACATTGCATTAAATATTACAAAGTGATCTTGAAATGTTGATAGGATATTAGGCAATGGAAAAAAGCAAACTATGCTTTGGGAAAAGATGACAAAATCATTTTGGATTTTTGATCTGGGAAATTCTCTGGTGGAAAAATGAGAGCTATGCAATGGCAAGAGAAAACAAAGCCTTTTAAGCTGACCACCCTCTTAGTTCATTATTACCCTCTCTTTCTTGGTACTGAACTTTAAGAGTGGATGTGCCAAATGGTTTCAAATGAGAGACAAGGTCTAGGGTCCTCAAGGAAAGGGAAAGAAAGGAGTGTTTAGAGATAGACATATTACTTACCTTCAGGTGGTTCGCCTGGTTCTCCTGGGGTAGAAAAAAAAAAAGATGAGTAATGTTTAGGGCAAGAGTCCTTCTGAATCTCAAGAGGTTTCCGTTGTGGATAAAGTAATATGTGATCAAAGGACCCAGCGGAATTACTTGAAGAATGCAAGTATCCACTTGGCCAGAGGTTCATATTCACTCACAAAATCATCCATACATTTCAAAGCTTTCATAATGTAAGTAGAAGATATAAGAGAAATGAAGGACCAAATATAAAATGGGTGGAAAAATTAGATATTATTATGTTCAGCCTGATCTCAGCACATCTCTAAAGAATAGAAACATCTTTCCAAACTACCTATTTCTTCTTCTCTTCTCTCCTTGAAGATATTGGTGTGAGTAGGCTTGTGGCTAGGTCTGAGATGGCTCCTTCCTTACGAGAAACCTTTGTGTAAAGCGGGAAATTATGGCCTGTATGTAACATTTCTTAATTTTGTGTTTCAGGTATAAATATTTTCAATACGCATTAGTCCGTTTGCATTCCTAATAATACATTCCCTTCTTTTCCTCTTTTGCTTTCTGAAATTTCACTTTTCAAAGGTGAAAGTACAAGGAGAGAGAGAGATACAGAGAAATGTGTGTGTGTATGGGTGTGTGTGTGTGTGTGTGTGTCTGTTGTGTGTGAAGAGAGACAGAGGGTGAGAGAAAGGCAGAGAAAAAACGAGACAGAGACAGAGAGATAAAGATATCGATTCAGAGAAAGACCAGACACAGAGGGACTGTGAAAACAGAGGGAAAGAGAGAGAGAAATACCCACACTGCAGAGACAGGAAGAGAACATTGCATTAAATATTACAATGTGATCTTGAAATGTTTGATCTAGGATATTAGGCAATGGAAAAAAGCAAACTATGCTTTGGGAAAAGATGACAAAATCATTTTGGATTTTTGATCTGGGAAATTCTCTGGTGGAAAAATGAGAGCTATGCAATGGCAAGAGAAAACAAAGCCTTTTAAGCTGACCACCCTCTTAGTTCATTATTACCCTCTCTTTCTTGGTACTGAACTTTAAGAGTGGATGTGCCAAATGGTTTCAAATGAGAGACAAGGTCTAGGGTCCTCAAGGAACGGGGAAAGAAAGGAGTGTTTAGAGATAGACATATTACTTACCTTCAGGTGGTTCGCCTGGTTCTCCTGGGGTAGAAAAAAGAAAAAGATGAGTAATTTAGGGCAAGAGTCCTTCTGAATCTCAAGAGGTTTCGTGTGATAAAGTAATATGTGATGAAGGACCCAGGGAATTACTTGAAGAATGCAAGTATCCACTTGGCCAGAGGTTCATATTCACTCACAAAATCATCCATACATTTCAAAGCTTTCATAAATGTAAGTAGAGTAAGAGAAATGAAGGACCTAATATAAAATGGGGGAAAAATTAGATATTATTATGTTCAGCCTGATCTCAGCACTCTGTAAACAATAGAATCTTTCCAAACTACCTATTTCTTCTTCTCTTCTCTCCTTCAAGATAGTGTGAGTAGGCTTGTGGCTAGGTCTGAGATGGCTCCTTCCTTAGAAGAAGCGAAGAGCCTTTGTGTAAAGGGGGAAATTATGGCCAGGATGTAAATTTCTTAATTTTGTGTTTAGGTACAAATATTTTCAATACGCATTTGTCCGTTTGAATTCCTAATATTACATATTCCTTCTTTTCCTCTTTTGCTTTCTGAAATTTCACTTTCAAAGGTGAAAGTACAAGGGAGAGAGAGAGATACAGAGAAAATGTGTGTGTGTGTGTGTGTGTGTGTGTGTGTGTGTGTGTGTGAAAGAGAGAGACAGAGGGAGAGAAAGGCAGAGAAAAAGTGAGACAGAGACAGAGAGATAAAGATATAGATTCAGAAAAGACCAACAGAGAGAGAGGAGTGAAGACAGAGAGAGAAGAGAGAGAGAGAAATACCCACGTGCAGAGACAGGAAGAGAACATTGCATTAATATTACAAAGTGATCTTGAAATGTTTGATCTAGGATATTAGCAATGGAAAAAGCAAAGAATTGCTTGGAAAAGATGACAAAATAATTTTGGATTTTTGATCTGGGAAATTCTCTGGTGGAAAAATGAGAGCTATGCAATGGAAGAGAAACAAAGCCTTTTAAGCTGACCACCCCTCTCTTTCTTGGTACTGAACTTTAAGAGTGGAGTGCCAAATGGTTTCAAATGAGAGACAAGGTCTGGGGTCCTCAAGGAAGGGGAAAGAAAGGACTGTTTAGAGATCGACATATTACTTACCTTCAGGTGGTCTTCTGGTTCTTCTGGGTAGAAAAAATAAAAAGATGAGTAATGTTTAGGGCAAGAGTCCTGTGAATCTCAAGAGGTTTCAGTTGTGCATAAAGGTAATATGTGATCAAAGGCCCAGGAATTCTTGAAGAATGCAAGTATCCACTTGGCCAGAGGTTCATATTCACTCACAAAATCATCCTATACATTTCAAAGCTTTCATAAATGTAAGTAGAAGATATAAGAGAAATGAAGGACCAAATATAAAATGGGTGGAAAAATTAGATATTATTATGTTCAACCTGATCTCAGCACATCTGTAACAATAGAAACATCTTTCCAAACTACCAATTTCTTCTTCTCTTCTCTCCTTGAAGATTTGGTGTGAGTAGGCTTGTGGCTAGGTCTGAGATGGCTCCTTCCTTAAGAAGCGAAGAGCCTTTGTGTAAAGGGGAAATTATGCCAGGATGTAATATTTCTTAATTTTGTGTTCTAGGTACAATATTTTCAATAGCATTTGTTTTGAATTCCTAATATTATTTCCTTCTTTTCTCTTTTGCTTTCTGAAATTCACTTTTCAAATGTACAAGGGAGAGAGAGAGACACAGAGAAAATGTGTGTCTGTGTATGTGTGGTGTGTGGTGTGTGTGTGTGTGTGTGTGAAAGAGAGAGAGACACAGGGAGAGAGAAAGGAGAGAAAAAGCGAGACAGAGATAGAGAGATAAAGATATAGATTCAAGAAAGACCAGACACAGAGGGACCATGAAAAAGAGAGAAGAGAGAAGAGAAGAGAGAGAGAGAGAGAGAGAGAGAGAGAGAGAGAGAAGACAGAGAGAGAAGAGAGAGAGAGAGAGAGAGAGAAGAGAGAGAGAGAGA
This sequence comes from Phascolarctos cinereus, assembly GCF_003287225.1. Taxonomy (NCBI): domain Eukaryota; kingdom Metazoa; phylum Chordata; class Mammalia; order Diprotodontia; family Phascolarctidae; genus Phascolarctos; species Phascolarctos cinereus. Next base: position 155,800,534 of record NW_027556180.1, read on the forward strand.
GAGAAATACCAACAGTGGGAGACATGAAGAGACTTTGCATTTAATATTATAAAGTGATCTTGAAATCGTTGACCTAGGATTTTAGCTAACAGAAAAAAAAGATATGCTATGGGAACATATGACAAAATTGCTTTGCATTTTTGATCTGGAAAACCCTGTGGTGGAAAAATGAGACCTATGCAATGGCAGAGAGAACAATGCCTTTTAACCCTAATCACCCTCGGAGTTCATGATTACCCCTTTTTCTTTGTAGTGAACTTTAGGAGTGGAAATGCCAAATTGTTTCAAATGAGAGACAAGGTCTAGGGTCCTCAAGGAAACGGGAAAGAAGGACTGTTTAGACATAGACGTATTACTTACCTTCAGCTTCCCTAGTGTGTCGCCTTCCGTCTTCTGTGGGTAGAAAAAATGAAAATAGATGAGTAATGTTTAGGGCAAGAGTCCTATGAATGTGAAGAGGTTTCAGTTGTGGATAAGGGCAATATGTGATCGAGGGCCCCAGTGGAATTCTATCAAGAATGCAATTATCCAGTTGGCCAGAAGTTCATATTCAGTGACAAAAGCATCCTATGCATTTCAAAGCTTTCATAACTGTAAGTAGAGGAGATAAGAGAAATGAAGGAACTAAATATAAAATGGGTGAAAAACTTAGATATTATTATGTTCAGCCTGGTCTCAGCACACCTCTAAAAGAATATAAACATCTTGCTAATCCACCTATTTCTTCTTGTCTTCTCTCCCTGAAGTTAGTGGTGTGAGCAGGCTTGAGGCTAGGTCTGAGATGGATCCTTTCTTCGAAGAATTGAAGAGGCTTTGCATAAAGGGAGAAATCATGGCCAGGATGAAGCATTTCTTCATTTTGTGTTTTAGGTACAAATATTTTGAATAAGCATTTGTCCTTTTGAATTCCTAATATTACGTTCCCTTCATTTTCTCTTGTGCTGTCTGAAATTTCTCTTTTTCAAAGGTTAAAGTACAAGGGAGGGAGAACGTTAGAGAGAAAAAGTGTGTGTGTGTGTGTGTGTGTGTGTGTGTGTGTGTGTGTGTGTGAAAGAGACAGAGACAGAGACAGAAAGGAGAGAGAGACAGAGAAAAAGAGGGAGAGAGACAGAGAGACAAAGATATAGATTTAGAGAAAGACCAGACAGAGAGTGACTGTGTAAAACAGAGACAAAGAGAGAGAGAGAGAAAAAATACGAACAGTGCAGAGACATGAAGAGAACATTGCATGAAATATTACACAGTGATCTTGAAATCTTTGATCTAGGGTATTAGCCAATGGAAAAAAGCAAACTATGCTGTGGGAAAAGATGACAAAATGGCTTTGGATTTTTGATCTGGGAAATTCTCTGGTGGAAAAATGAGAGCTATGCAATGGCAAGAGAAAACAACGCCTTTTAACCTGACCACCCTGTTAGTTCGCCATTACCCTCTCTTTCTTGGTACTGAACTTTAACAGTGGAAGCGCCAAATGGTTTCAAATGAGAGACAAGGTCGGGGGCTTCAAGGAAAGGGGAAAGAAAGGAGTGCTTAGAGATAGACATATTACTTACCTTCAGGTGGTTCACCTGGGTCTTCTGGGGCTAGAAAAAATAAAAAGAGATGAGGAATGTTTAGGGCAAGAGTCCTGTGAATCTCAAGAGGTTTCCATTGTGGGTAAAGGTAATATGGGATGGAGGGACCCAGTGGAATTCTTTCAAGAATGCTAGTATCCAATTGGCCAGAGGTTCATGTTCAGTCACAAAATCATTCTATGCATTTCAATGCATTCATAACTATAAGTACAGGACATAGGAGAAATGAAGGAGCTAAATATAAAATGGGTGGAAAAATTAGATATTATTATGTTCAGCCTGATCTCAGCACGTCTCTGAAAGAATAGAATCATCTTGCCCATCCACCTATTTCTTCTTGTCTTCTCTCCCTGAAGTTAGTGGTATGAGCAGGCTTGAGGCTGGATCTAAGATGGATCCTTCTTTAGAAGTGAAGAGCCTTTGCATAAAGGGGGAAATTATGGCCAGGATATAACATTTCTTAATTTTGTGTTTTTAGTACAAATATTTTGAATAAGAGTTTGTCCGTTTGAATTGCTAATATTACATTTCCTTCTTGTAGTATTTTGCTTTCTGAAATTTCCCTCTTTCAAAGGTCAAAGTACAAGGGAGAGAGAGAGATTGAGAGAAAAAGTGTGTGTGTGTGTGTGTGTGAGTGTGTGTGTGCTCGCGTGTGTGTGAAAGAGAGACAGACAGAGAAAGAAAGAGAGAGAAAAAGAGAGACAGAGACAGAGCCAGAGAGATAAAGATAGAGATTCAGAGAAAGACCAGATAGAGAAGGACCATGAAAACAGAGAGAAAGAGAGAGAGAAATACCCACAGTGGGAGACATGAAGAGAACATTGCATTAAATATTACAAAGTGATCTTCAAATCTTTGACCTAGCATTTAGCTAAAAAAAGCAAATATGCTTTGGGAAAAGATGAGAAAATGGCTTTGGATTTTTGATCTGGGAAATTCTCTGGTGGAGAAATCAGACCTATGCAATAGCAAGAGAGAACAACGATTTTTAACTAGAGCACCCTGTTAGTTCATCATTACCCTCTCTTTCTTGATGCTGAACTTTAAGAGTGGAAGAGCCAAATTGTTTAAAATGAGAGACAAGGTCTGGGGTCCTTAAGGAAAAGGGAAAGAAGGACTGTTTAGAGATCGACATATTACTTACCTTCAGCTCGGTGGTTCGCCTGGTCTCTGGGGTAGAAAAAAAAAAGATGAGGATGTTTAGGCAAGAGTCCTTGAATCTCAAGAGGTTTCAGAGTGGATAAAGTAAATGTGATCGAGGACCCAGTGGAATTCTTGAAGAATGCAAGTATCCACTTGGCCAGAGGTTCATATTCACTCACAAAATCATCCTACATTTCAAAGCTTTCATAAATGTAAGTAGAGAGAGAGAAAGAAGGAAAAAAATAAAATGGGTGGAAAAAATAGATATTATTACATTCAGTCTGATCTCAGCACATCTCTAAAGAATACAAACATCTTGCCAATCCACCTATTTCTTCTTGTCTTCTCTCCCTGAAGTTAGTGGTATGAGCAGGCTTGAGCCTAGGTCTGAGATGGATCCTTCCTTAGAAGAAGTGAAGAGCCTTTGCATAAAGGGGGAAATTATGGCCAAGATGAAGCATTTCTTCATTTTGTGTTTTAAGTACAAATATTTTGAATAAGCGTTTGTCTGTTTGAATTGCTAATATTACATTTCCTTCTTTTAGTATTTTGCTTTCTGAAATTTCCCTCTTTCAAAGGTCAAAGTAGAAGGGAGGGAGAAAGATAGAGAGAAAAGTGTGTGTGTGTGTGTGTGTGTGTGTGTGTGTGTGTGAGAAAGAGAGAGACAGAGGGTGAGAGAAAGGCAGAGAGAGAGAGAGAGAGAGAGAAAGAGAGACAGAGAGATAAAGATATAGATTCAGAGAAGACTAGACACCGAGGGACCATGAAAACATAGAGAGAGAGAGAAATACGAACAGTGCAGAGACATGAAGAGAACATTGCATTAAATATTACAAAGTGATCTTGAAATCTTTGATCTAGGATATTAGCCAATGGAAAAAAGCAAACTATGCTATGGGAAAAGATGCCAAAATGGCTTTGGATTTTTGATCTGGGAAATTCTCTGATAGAAAAATGAGAGGTATGCAATGGCTAGAGGAACAACGCTTTTTAACCAGACCACCCTCTTAGTTCATCATTACCCTCTCTTTCTTGGTACTGAACTTTAAGAGTGGAAATGCCAAATTGTTTAAAATGAGAGACAAGGTCTAGGGTCCTCAGGAAAAGGGAAAGAAGGACTTTTTAGAGATAGACATATTACTTACGTTCACAGTGGTTCGCTTGGGGTTCTGTGGGTAGAAAAAATAAAACGAGATGAGTAATATTTAGGGCAAGAGTGTATGAATCTCAAGAGGTTTCAGTTGTGGATAAGGGTAATATGTGATTGAGGGCCCCAGTGGTATTCTTTCAAGAATGCTAGTATCCACTTGGCCAGAGGTTCATATTCAGTCACAGAATCATCCTATGTATTTCAAAGCTTTCATAACTGTAAGTAGAGGAGATAAGAGAAATGAAGGAACTAAATATAAAATGGGTGGAAAAATTAGATATTGTTATGTCCAGCCTGATCTCAGCACATCTCTGAAAGAATAGAAACATCTTGCCAAACTACCTATTATTTTTTCTCTTCTCTCCCTGAAGTTAGTGGTGTGAGTAGGCTTGAGACTAGATCTGAGATGGATCCTCTCTTAGAAGAAGTGCAGAGCCTTTGCATAAAGGGAGAAATTATGGCCAGGATGAAGCATTTCTTAATTTTGTGTTTTAGGTACAAATATTTTGAATAAGCATTTGTGCTTTTCAATTACTGATATTACATTTCCTTCTTTTCCTCTTCTGCTTTCTTCAATTTCACTCTTTCAAGGGTCAAAGTACAAAGCGAGGGAGAGAGATACAGAAAAAAAGTGTGTGTGTGTCTGTGTGTGTGTGTGTGTGTGTGAGTGAGTGTGTGTGTGTGAAAGAGAGAGAGACAGAGAGAAATAGAAAAAGAAGAGAAAAAGAGAAACAGAGACAGAGACAGACAGATAAAGATATAGATTCAGAGAAAGACCAGACAGAGAAGGACCGGGTAAAACAGAGACAAAGACAGAGAGAGAGAGAAATGAGAACACTGCAGAGACATAAAGAGAACATTGCATGAAATATTACAAAGTGATCTTGAAATCTTAGATCTAGGATATTAGCCAATGTAAAAAAGCAAGCTTTGCTATAGGAAAAGATGACAAAATAATTTTGGATTTTTGATCTGGGAATTCTCTGGTGGAAAAATGAGAGCTATGCAATGGCAAGAGAAAACAAAGCCTTTTAAGCTGACGACCCTCTTAGTTCATTACTACACTCTCTTTCTTGGTACTGAACTTTAAGCGTGGATGTGCCAAATGGTTTCAAATGAGAGACAAGGTCTACGGTCCTCAAGGAACGGGCAAAGAAAGGAGTGTTTACAGATAGACATATTACTTACCTTCAGGTGGTTCGCCTGGGTCTCCTGGGGTAGAAAAAATAAAAAGATGAGTAATGTTTAGCTCAAGAGTCCTGTGAATCTCAAGAGGTTTCCATTGTGGACAAAGGTAATATGTGATTGAAGGACCCAGCTGAATTACTGGAAGAATGCAAGTATCCACTTGGCCAGAGGTTCATATTCAGTCAGAAAATCATCCTGTACATTTCAAAGCTTTCATAAATGTAAGTAGAAGATATAAGAGAAATGAGGGACCTAAATATAAAATGGGCGGAAAAATTAGATATTATTATGTTCAGCCTGATCTCAGCACATCTGTAAACAATAGAAACATCTTTCCAAACTACCTATTTCTCCTTCTCTTCTCTCCTTGACGATATTGGTGTGAGTAGGCTTGTGGCTAGGT